>NC_056737.1:918259371-918539671 GCF_019279795.1 Protopterus annectens
CTATTGCATTCTATGGGCACCTACAAGAATGCATGGATCGTGCCATCCCAAGCATAACCAAGAAGGCTTTTCAATGCTTCTGTGGATCCCTAGTGATATCTGCATTGCTTACTGTACTTATTTCCTTGTTTCACTTGAAAGAAAGTTACTGTTTGTCGTTTTTGCATTTAAGTTACCTGAAACACATTGCATTTAAGTTACCTGGCACTTGCTCACTAAAGCAATTATATAAGTCAGCACTAAAATATTAAAAGCACTACACCCTCACAAACTCCCCTTGAGTACCTCGTTCTCCATTGGCCCTTTTTTTTTCAATTATAAAGGAATTCCCAATACTATTCTAGTATGTCCAAAGGTCAGTTGTCAATCTCCTCTCCGGTCCAGCTGGTGAATCTGGGAATCTTGAGGCAATGTTACAACTACCTCATGTACACAGACAACCCTCTCCTCCTCCCAACAAATTCCAACACATGTGAGAGATGCAACCATATAGCCATACTGGAGGCTAAGCTCTCACAACTCAGTACTGGCGAAACCAGTCAGGAGGAGAAGGAAACCACACTCAGTACAATTCCAGTCTCACATAGACCTACCACGACAGCAAACCAAACACATAAACACACAAAAACATACTCGGAGGCTCTAAATAAAAATCTGCCTAAGCAGAGACCTCCAAAGCAGACACCCAAGCAACCGCTACCCCAAAACAAAACATGTGCAACACATAGCTCACAAAGCCAGTGTGCCGAACAGTCACAGCCCTTAAGGCTAAACAACACACCTGATACACTTGTAATAGGTGACTCTATCGTCAGGCACACTTGACGTCCCGCTCACCAGGCTGAACAAGGAGAAGGTCACGGTGAGCTGCCTGTCTGGCGCTAGGATCTGCCGCATAACACAAGCACTCAGGTCACTCCAAGGCAAGTAGAAATATGACTCAGTCATTGTCCATGGTGGTGTGAATGACCTGATACGTACCTCCCTGGACTACATGAAAAGAGACATAGAGGAGCTCTCTGAGCATGTAGCCCAGGCCGGTATGACCCTGACCTTGAGTAGCATCTTACCCTCACCAAGAATGATGCCACAATATGAAGACAAGATGATCAATTTCAACAATTGGCTTAAGTATTGGTGTCATTCAAAGGGGATCCAATGCCTGTCAGCCTGGGATGACATGCTCGACAAGCCACGATGCTTCGCTAGGGTCGGCTTGCACCTGTCACCCCTGGGCTTTCGGATATTGGCAAAGGCTCTTGCTACCCCCATAGTGCCTTTTTTAGGCAAGGCTCAAAAGACAAACCCACCTCCATAGGTATCACAAGGGATAAGAAACTAAGAGTAATGCTACTCAACGCCAGAAGTCGAAACCTCAAGATGCTTGCACTCAAAACTCTCCTTAGCATGGAGAACATCGATATCTGTGCAGTAACAGAAACCTGGTTCAAGGCTCCCGAGAGCACTCCAGCACTACCAGGTTATACCTCATACCATGCTTTTCGGCCCCAAAACTTGGACCGTACCACAAAAGGAGGGAGAGTATCAATATTCGTCAAAGATACCCACACCTCCAGGTTGGTGGCACAGCACGAAGCATCAGAGACTATCCATGTGCAACTAACAGTGGGTAAAACTGCCTTCCAGTTTATAGCCTGCTACAGACCACCCTCCCAAACCCAGGAACTCCACTCGGCCTTCCTGAGAACACTGGAAAATATGAAGGTCTCTCCAAACACCATTATATTGGGCGACTTCAACTACCCAAACATAGACTGGGAGCATTACTCTAGCTCCAACACCCTAGCCCAAAGGTTCCTAGAATTTATAAACTCAAATGCTATGGAACAACTTGTTACCTCTCCCACAAGAGGGGAAAACATACTGGACCTGACCATCACCAACATGGGGACTCTATGCTCCAGACCAGAAGTGTATCCCTCACTGGTAAAATCAGACCATAAACTAATCTCACTGGATATTCACATCCCGACTCCACCCCCTGCCCTGAAAACCACAGTGAAAAACTTCTCTAAAGCAAATTTCACACTCCTCAAACCCGAGGTGGAATCCTTCAAAGCCCCCGGGCCTGTGAAAAATACGGCTCAGACCGCAGAATCCTTTATAAACGCATTCTATGAACACCTTCAGGAATGCATGGATCATCCAATCCCAAATAAAACCAAGACCCAATCCTCCAAAGGCAGACGTCCTGTCTGGTGGACCCTAGTCATAAACAAACTATACAATAGAAGGAGGAAGCTACTACATGATAGAGCAAAATCCCAAAAAGGGAAGGCATCTCTGATCAGTATTAGCAAAAAACTACGGGCACTCATAAAATTGTCTAAGGCCAGCTTCGAGAGAAAAATTGCACAGGACACTATTATCACAAGGCTTTCTTTAGTTCTGTTAGGAACCTGGGTGGGAATTCCCAGATATGCTCAGAATTAGTCCAAAATGACAAAAAATACACCAAACCCACAGACCTTGCCAACATCCTAGCTGACAGGTTCAGCGCAAACTCCCCCCCCCCCACCCAAAAGGGCAAATATTTATCCCAGCAGAGTGCTGCCCCCCCTGACATCTCAGATGCTCAGGTAAGAGCTGCCCTCTCCAAAGCAAAAAATACAGCATCAATGGGACCAGATGGTGTCCCGGGCTGCGTCCTACATGAACTCCAAGAAGAGCTAAACCCAAACATAAAACTACTGTTCAATCTCAGCCTTACTACAGGATATGTACCCAAAGAGTGGCGTACAGCAACAGTGGTCCCTCTCCACAAAGGTGGTTCCTCAACGGATCCCGGAAACTATCGCCCCATAAGCCTGACTAGCTTGGTCTGCAAAGCTATGGAAAGGATCATCATGGACCTCATAAATAAAGATATTGGGGACCTACAGACACTGGATCCTACCCAGTTCGGCTTTGTTAAGGGCAGATTCTGCCTCTTAAACCTGGTTGATTTCTTTGAAACAGTCAGCAAGGCCATTGACGAGGGGAAGGTGGTCCACACAGCCTACCTGGACCTAGCAAAAGCCTTCGATACAATACCCCACTCGGGCATTATAGATAAGCTCACCAGCTTAAATATAAACCCCTATGTCACTAGACGGGTTGCAAACTGGCTCAAGGACAGAACCCACATGGTTAGAATTGCTGGAGCCATGTCAGACTCCAAACCAGTTACAAGTGGCGTCCCACAAGGCTCAGTCCTGGGAACTCTCTTGTTCGGTATATATTTCTCGGAGGTACAGGCCAACACGGAAGGACTGTGGCTGACTAAGTTCACAGATGACTGCAAACTGGGCGCCATAATCGACTCTCCAGCCGACACAAGCATCCTCCAAAAGGACCTCATTGAAACAGCCAACTGGTGCCAGAGCCATGGCCTCAAGCTAAACGCCAAAAAGTGTATAGATCCCCTTTGGCAAAAACAAAGTGCCCACAAATTACCACATAGGTGGTAATCCATTAAGTACAGAGGAAGTAATTAGGGACCTGGGGACCCAAGTTGATAGCAATCTCTCATTTGACAACCACGTGGCCAAAGTGATTAGAAAAACATTTTATATAGCCCACCTAATCATGAAGGGATTCACATCCAGATCAGGGGAGGTCATCGTGCCTCTTTACTCATCCCTCATCAGGCCCATAATTGAGTACAATACCCCTTTCGGGATGTACCTTACCAGACACCTGCAGCAACTGGAAAGACTCCAAAAGTACCTCGCCAAGAGGATCATAGGGCTCAAACAGATGCCATATGCTGCCCGGTTAAAGAAACTCCAGCTCTACTCAGTGGCATACTGCCTGCTCAGAGGCGATCTGTGCCTGACGTATAAAGCCTTGTCCAACCTGGAATTAATGGACATGCTGCACCTCAGAAAATCCAAATCCCATCGAGCTACGCGCTCGAGAGACTTGAACCTCAGCACTGAAATAAATAGGACATGCTGGAGGGACAGATTCATAACCCAGAGGCTCCCTTCACTCTGGAATAAAATCCCAGTCCAGGTTAGGCAGAGTCCCTCATTGACTCTCTTCAAGAGGAATCTTGATGAGTGGATGGGAGATTGTGGGTTTACCCCGGGTATCACTTCTGTGTCACTGTTAGACAAAGGCACAGTATACTAACCTCGAAAAAGGGTGTAACAAAATTAATTTAAAATGGGTGGCGAAAGCCAAACACACTCTGGCTAGGCTTATAAATGCCCTAGGGCAGATAGCCTAGTATGAACCTATGAACCTAAGACTCACTCCTCCAAGAAAAGGAAACCAGTCTGGTGGACTCTTGCCATAAACAAGCTATACATTAGAAGGAGGAAACTAGTACAGAAAAGAGTAAAATCCCAAGAAGGGAAGACATCCCTGATCAGTATCAGCAAGAAACTACAATCCCTCATAAAATCATCCAAGGCGAGCTTTGAAAGAAAAATTGCCAAGGACTCCAAAGATAACCACAAGGCATTCTTTAGCTATTTCAAGAATCTAAGTGGCAATGCTCAGATCTGCTCGGAGTTAGTACAGAATGGCACAAAATACACTGAACCGACCAATATTGCCAACATCCTGGCAGACGGGTTCAGCGCAAACGTCACCCCCCCCCCTCACCCACAAAAGGGCCCATAACCATACCAGAAGAATGTAGAGTTCCTGAAGTCACAGACACTCGGGTTAAAACAGCCCTCTCCAAAGCCAAAAACGCAGCATCAGTGGGACCGGACTGAGTCCCAGGCTGCTTCCTACACGAGCTCAAAGATGAACTAACCCCTCACCTAAACACATTGTTCAAACTCAGCCTCTCCACAGGCTACGTACCCATAGAGTGGCGCACAGCAATGGTTATTCTGCTCCACAAAGGTGGAGCCCAACAGACCCCAGGTACTATCGCCCTATAAGCCTGACTTGCTTGGTCTGCAAGGCTATGGAGCGCATCATCCTAGAACATATTAACAGAGACATTGGGAACCTCCAAACAATGGACCCTACCCAGTTCGGCTTTAAGGGCAGATCATATCTCCTAAACCTGGTGGACTTCTTTGAGACAGTTACCAATGCAATAAACAAGGGAAAGGTGGTACACACAGCCTACCTAGACCTCGCTAAGTCCTTCAACAGCATTCTCCATTCTGGTATTATAGACCAGCTTATCAGCCTGAACATAAACCCCTACATCACATGATGGATTGCCATTTGGCTCATGGACAGAACCCACATGGTGAGAGTTGCGGGAGCTAGGTCCGACTTTAAACCAGTTACAAGTGGCGTTCCCTAGGGCTCAGTCCTAGGATCCCTCCTGTTCGGCCTATACTTCTCAGAGGTACAGGCAAGCGCAGGAGGACTATGGCTGACCAAGTTCACAGACGAGGGGCTATAATTGACTCTCCGGCTGACACAGACATCCTCCAAAAGGGTCTCGCTGAGACGGATACCTGGTATCAAAATCATGGCCTCAAGCTAAATGCCAAAAAGTGCATAGTCATCCCCTTTGGAAAAAACAAAGTACCCACAAATTACCACATAGGTGTTAGTCCCCTAAATACGGAAGACGTAATAAGGGATCTGGGGACCCAAGTAGATAGTAATCTCACCTTTGATAATCACATTGCCAAAATGGTTAGAAAATCCTTCTACGTGGCCCACCTAATCACAAAAGGGTTCGCATCCAGATCAAAAGAGGTCATTGTGCCCCTCTACTCATCACTCATCAGACCCATCATAGAGTACAACGCCCCATTTGGGATGTACCTTACAAGACACCTGAAACAGCTGGAAAGACCACAGAAGTACCTCACCAAGAGGATCACTGGCCTCAAACAGATGTCCTATGCAGCTCGACTGAAGAAACTCCAGCTGTACTCAGTTGCATACTGCCTACTCAGAGGTGATCTCTGCCTGACATACAAGGCCATGTCCAACGCAGAATTGATGGACATGCTCCACCTAAATAAAACATTCCCTCGAGCCACATGCTCTAGGGATCTAAACCTCACCACAACAATAAGTAGGACGTGCTGGAGGAATAGATTCCTGTCCCAGAGACTTCCAATACTTTGGAACATGATTCCAATCTACATTAGGCAGAGCTCCTCGCTAACACTCTTCAGAAGAAACCTTGACGAGTGGATGAGAAACAGAAAGTTTACCCCGGGGATCACTTCAGTGGCTCTGCTGGACAGAGGCACAGGGAACTAATCTAAGGGGGCAGTGAAAGCCAACACATTCTGGCTAGGCTTATAAATGCCTTTGGGCAGATATCCTAGTACCTACCTATGAACCTATATATATTGTTCTAAATATTCAGATGCAGTATCAGTGTCTACACAGACCTCAGGCTTCAGGCATGGTAGAAAAAATGAATTAAACTTTGAAAACTGAGTTAGCAAAACTCACTGCAGAAACGGGTTTAAATTGGCCAGAAGCTCTGCCTTTAGTTTTATGTACTGTCTGCAGTGCAATTAGTGCACGTAGAAAGTTATCCAGTCTTAAAATCCTTACTGGACACCCTATGAGGGTGTCAGCCAGACCCTTACCCGCAAATCTTGATCTGCAGGTAGCAGATGAAACAATGCTTACTTATTGTAAACAACTTACTTCTGTTCTGCAGCATCTTCATTCACTGGTTATCTCAGCCCAGCTCCAGCCTAATTCTGACACAACCACATGTCACTCCAGGAGATTGGGTATTTGTTTGTTCCTTCTCCAGACAACATGCCCTCCAAGCTCAATGGAAAGGCCCATTCCTGTTGCTCCTTGTCACAGCTGCAGCTGTTAGAATCAAAAGGTCTCCAACATGGATCCATATCTCCCGTGTCTGAAAGGCAGTGCCAGATGAGGGAAGTCAACTAATTCCTTTCAGCCTACACACTCTGCAGCCTTGTCTGATGATGAACTGTTTTTTTCCTGTACCATAAGAAAAAACAGAGAGACTGGAAACAGAGCCGACGACTGATACTGTGAGAACATCAGAAGGGGACATTTTCCCTGAGTCAGGTGACCAAGTGCCGCTCATGGGAGCAAAACTATAACAGCAACCTTTATGGAGTGTGTTTGGAGTGCAGCAGCGAGCTGTTCAGTGCAAAATTAATCTTTGCCTGGATATTTTTGAAAGTCCACTCCAACCTTGCCCAGCTTGCCATTCATGTCTGATTGTTGCCGTGATGACTGTAATTGTTATGTTCTACTACTGCATTTTCTGATCCGTGCTGAAACTGTAAGTACTATTAAATTTTTTAACAGAAAAATAAAAACGATTGATAAAATCTAGACAGAAATCACCAGATTGGCATCCAAATTTCAACACATTGTATGCCACCTTGAATACATATGCTAATGCTCTAAATGTTAGTAACTGTTTGGGTAGTTGCCTACATACCTATGGCATATGGTGGCAGTATCCCATTGTTTCCAGTACCTTTAAATGAAGTTGATATGGGGACAGCTTTTTCATCAGTGGTTCTAGGTAAAAATGATTTGTGTCATAATGTCACATCATTTAATAAAATTGCTGTATTTAGACTTTTAGTGACTATCAAGGGTCATACTTGCCATGCGAAAAATGGGACTGTGGAGTTTAGACAGAGCAAATGTAATATTACTCATAGAATGTATAGTGGGAGTGCAGTAAAAGGTATGGTCATGCTGGAAGACTTTTATTTTATTTGTGGCAGTCTAGCATATCCCTGGATACCAGCAAACTGGTCTGGGTGTTACACTGGGAGAGTTCCTCCAGCCATTTGACATGTAGATGCCCAGCCAAGTGTAAAAATTCGTAATACACAAGATACTCAGACTACAAAAAATCTGATTGGAAGGGTTGATGCTTCCTGGATTTATAATCATGATTTAGAACAAGCAGCCTTTAAAGAACTTTCTCATATGGACTTTGGTGATAATGTGATTTCTGGGGCTAGTATATTACCTGCTTATGGGACTGTAAAATCAATGTGGGAGCTGAGAAAGCTCTCGAAGTTATTAATAGTGTTAAGCAATGCAATGTTTGAAACTGTTGATTTGATAGCTCTAGAGCTGAGCGGCATGCGTGCAGCAGTACTGCAAAATCGAATAGCACTTGATTTTGTACTTGCGTCAAAAGGAGGTATGTGCATGCTCAAGCAAGAGGAATGCCGTTCGTTTATAGCAGATAACAGGCACGCAATACTTAGTAATTTGGAAATCATCCAAAAAGTGTCTGAACTGTCAGATACCAAAGAAGTGGATAGTTCACAATGGGCTTGGCTAACCAATTTGTTCTCAGGAAGAGGAGGCAGTTTGTTCAAATTTATTATGTTTATTGCCATTATTATTATGATTGTGTTTTTGCTTTTATTTTTATGTAAAGCTTTAATAATCAAACTCGTTGCATCTTGATCAAACCCATTGTTACAGAATTTACGTTGGTGATTTTGAAAAAAGTGTCATTTACAGATTGTCAATGAAAGTGAAATAGCAAGTGAAAATGAAGAGTTAGTTTTTAATGGTTTTTGAAATATGTATAACAATGTATTTAAAGTGTAAGAGATGTTTTATGATACGACTGTGACGCTTTCTCAGCATCAAATGAGGGATTGTAAAGCTTTAAAATGAAATTGCATGTATCCTAGAAGGTTAGTGTTTGTGTTTGCAACAGTACAAGCAGAAACATGGAAAAGTACAGAATGTTAAGTTTCATTTCTTGAGCCTGAGGTAGCATTCTTTCTAAATCGCATGATAAAAAGAAACTTATTCCATACTAAGTTAAAACGTAGATAAGAAGTTGCAGATCTATTTTTACTAAAACTGACATATTTCTTTAGATATTTAGTAATGTCTGAAGAATAAACTTTATTATAAACTGTATAAATAGAAGTTATGTTCTTACCATAACGTTCCATGTTAGTTGTCTTCTTCTCGCCTTCTTCTTGCTGGATGGGTTCGGAGCCGACCTCGGCTCCGACTCGGCCACTCTAAAAGCTCGAGAGTTGGTTCCACCGGCTCGAGGCTCCCCTTATATCCCACAATGCTAGGCGTGAGTTACCTCAGATCTCGTTTGTAAGCTAGGCCCAGCTTATAATAGTAGCAGAATAACTAGAAACAAAGTCCACCTCTATAAACAAGAGAGAAGAGAAGGGTGACCTACATCCTGATCCAGGAAATATGCACAGCAGAGCATATACCTAAGTAAAGAGGTGGTAGAAAGAGAGGTCACAATCAAAACTCCTCTAGATCTGTCCAGGCCAGGGGGAAGGAGGGTGGGACGCAAGAAGAAGGCGAGAAGAAGACAACTAACATGGAACGTTATGGTAAGAACATAACTTCTATATGTTAAGTTGTCTATCTCGCCTTCATTCTTGCTGGATGGGACTGCGTCCCTAGCACCTTGTCCCGGGTGGCCTAACGGAACAGACTCTTGAGAACAGTGGAACCAAAGTTAGCTCTATGCCTAGAAGCTAAATCCAACTTATAATGAGAAATGAAAGTGTGAGGAGTAGCCCAAGTAGCCGCTGCACAAATGGTGTCAATAGGCAGTCTGTCTTGGAAGGCTATAGAAGTAGCCAAAGCTCTGGTGGAATGGGCTTTAGGTTTGTTAGGCAGCTTTTGGTGTCTAATTTCATAAACAAGGGAAATCAGAGATGTTAGCCATCTAGATAATGATACCTTTGCAACTGAAAGTCCCTTTCTGCCTTCTGCATAAGAGACAAACAGCTGGTCAGATTTTCTGAATTGTTTGGTTCTATCCAAATAGTACCTTAACTGACGAACATCTAGCCAATGCAATTTTTGTTCAGACCTGCTAGAATATTCTGGAAAAAACACAGGGAGGTCAATGCTTTGATTTAGGTTAGACTTGAGGCTATCTTAGGTAAAAAGGACGGGTTGGTTCAGAAGATACTCAGTCCTTATGGAACAACAGATAAGGAGGTCGACAGCTGAGTGCATGAAGTTCTGAAACTCTTCTAGCTGAAGTGATAGCTACCAGAAAGAGCGTTTTCCATGATAGCAATTTTAAAGAGCAGGAGGCTGCAGGTTCGAAAGGGGGAAGCATCAAAGAACTAAGAACTAAATTTAGGTCCCAAGGAGGAGGAGGATTTCTTATAGGAGGTCTGAGTAGAAAACTCCTTCAAAAAGGCTTTGCAAAGCTTGTGGGACATTATGGCAGACTCTGAAATGCCCACATGAAAGTTAGAAATGGCTCCCAATTGAACTTTAAGAGTAGAAGGAGATGAACCTGCATGGAAGAGTTCAGCTAGAAAATCAAGGACCATTTGGATGGAAGCAGTGAAAGGATCTAAGTCCCTTCCTTGAGCCCAATAGGCGAAACGTTTCCACTTACTCAAATAAATCTTTCGAGTGGAAGATTTATGGGAAGCTATCAAAATATCTCGAACAGAGTGAGATATTTGAGGAAGCCTGGCTAAGGTTGGAATTGGAGGAACCAAGCAGTGAGGTTCAGAGAGTGAAGGGAGCGATGAAACTGACCCGACTGATGGATCACAAGATCTGGAACTAGGTCCAGATGCCAAGGTCGCTCCAACAGAAAATGATGTAGAAAGGGGAACCAAACCTGTCGAGGCCAGTAAGGAGCAATGAGGATCAACGAGGCCTTCTGAGCGATAGCTTTCTGTATCACTTGAGAGATTAGTGGGAAGGGAGGAAATGCATACAGAAGTCCCCGGGGCCAAATTTGGACTAGAGCGTCTCTGCTGGGCTGGCCTGGTAAAGGGAATAGGGTGAAATAATCTTTGCACTTGCTGTTTTGGGGAGTAGCAAAAAGGTCGCAGCAAGGCTGACCCCACTTGAGAAAAATTTCTCTCACAACAGAATCTTTCAGAGACCACTCGTGAGGCATGAGAATAGCTCTGCTCAACTTGTCCGCGATTTGATTGGACTTCCCGGGGATGTGCGTTGCTATCAGAAACCGCTGAGAAGAAATCGCCCATTGCCACAGTCTGAGTGCTTCTCGACACAGGGGGTAGGACCTGGTTCCGCCTTGTTTGTTGATATACCACACTACGGACATATTGTCCGTCTGGATTGCTATCGTTCCCAAGGGAAGAGAGTCTTGAAGGGCTTGCAACGCTAAAAGCACTGCTCTCATCTCTAGAACATTTATGTGCAAGTGGCATTCGTCTGGTTGCCATGTGCCCTGGACAGTTCTGCCCTGATAATGCCCCCCCCACCCGATCAGGGAGGCGTCCGTTGTAAGAGTAGCAACCGGAGGGGGAGGAACAAAGGGTCTTCCCAAGAAGAGCTGAGGGGAAGACATCCACCACAGAAGATGATTCCTGCATGTTTGCATGATCATAATGGTGTGGGACATCGGAAGTTGCTGGTATGACCATTGTGTGAAGAGCATCCATTGAAGGATTCTCATGTGGAATCTGGCTAATGGAAGCAAAGGTATGGCAGCCGCCATAATCCCCAATACCTTCAGAACTAACCTGGCTTTGACTCTGTTGCTGTTGAGGATGAGCGAGACCAGTTTTTGTATGTCTGTGATTCTCTGATCTGTTAGCCTCGCAGACATGTTGACTGTGTCTAGAATTGCGCCTATGAAGGTAATAACACGACAAGGCGACAAAACAGACTTTTCGCAATTTATTGAAATGCCTAAGTTTTGACAAGTGCGAAAGGTGTAGTCCCTGGCCCTTAGAAGAAGATGCTTGGTGGGAGCTGTGAGGAGCCAGTCGTCCAAATATGGAAACACCTGGAATCCTTGACGTCTCAGGTGAGAAGCTACCACTGCCATGCATTTGGTAAACACCGGGGGCAGTGGTGAGTCCAAAGGGCAGGGCTCTGAATTGAAAATGACTGGTTCCCAGCCTGAAGCGGAGAAATCTTCTGGAGCGTCTGTTCATTTTTATATGATAGTACGCATCCTGAAGGTCTATAGAGCACATCCAGTTTTTTCTTCCCAATAGGGAAGGATGGACTGTAGCGTGACCATCCGAAATCGTGTTTTCTTGACTGACTTGTTCAAGATACTGAGATCCAAAATTGGTCTCCAGTCCCCTGTTTTTGGAACTAAAAGAACCTGGAGTAGATTCCGGATCCTTGCTGGTCTGCTGGAACTGGTTGAATTGCTCTTTTGCAAGCAGCTTTGAAACTTCCAAAGCTGCAAGATCCCTTTGAGCGGTGGAACATCTGGAAGGGATTTTTTTGATCGGTTTGGAATGCAAACGAAGGGAATGGAATAGCCTTCGGAAATGATGGACTGTACCCACTTGTCTCGAGTTAGGGATAGCCAGGCTTCTGGGTACAGTGACAATCTTCCCCCGACTGCCTCCGAAGGTGGACAGTCGGGCAACACCTCAGGGATGCTGAAAGGGCTTATCAGAGAAAGTTTCTCGATTGCCCTGGTTCTGCGGACCCCCCCTGCCTCTAGCGCGACGTCTACCATTGTTGTTCCTGCCTCTGGCGGGGAACCGACTCTGTGCGTCAGGCGAAGTCCCTTGAGATTGTTTGCGGAACCACATTTTCCCACTTTTCTGGCCTTTGGGGTAAGGCCTAGAAGGAGTAGAAAAACGGACTCCGGCAGAAAGAGTCTTGCCATCAGTCTCGCACCTAGTCAAGGTTTCTTTCACTTGAGGACCAAAAAGAGATGATCCATCAAACGGGGAGTTAGTGAACGACGTTTTAAAGGGGTCCGCAAAGTTGCATAACCGCATCCAGGCATGCCTGCGTAAGGCCACTCCTGTTCCTGCGGCCCTGCTCGCTCCATCAGCCGCATACAAAAGGAGATGCATGGAGGAGTTAGCTATGGAGTTCAGGGTAGCCAGCTGAGTGTTCATCTTGTCTTGAAAACCCGCAGCTGTAGGATCCTTCAACATATCACTCGCTTCTTTGATCAAGTCTCTTTGAAGACGAGTAAAATGGCATAGGTAGTTCAGCGAACGCATTGCAAAGGTCGCTGACGAGAACATCCGCTTCCCATACCTGTCCATAGACCTAGATTCCTTGTTAGGTGGATGGACAGGCACTGAAGGATCAGCTAGTTCCTTCTTAGTGGCAGCAGCAACCACCATAGCATCCACAGAAACTCCTTTTGTCAGAAATTGTTTATCTGCTGGTGCCGTGATAAATTTTGAGGGTCTCCTGGGAGTGGGGTCCACTGAATCAGGAGCCGTCCATGCCTTTTTGCTACCACCTGCATGAGGGGTCAAGGGGAGACACCCAGGAGGTGGAAGGCGAGAGCCAAACGCCTCAAGGTACACAGATTCATCCTCCGAAGGGTTAAGGGCTGGCCAATTTCCCCTCTGCTTGAGTATTTCTAGAATGTCTGCAAATGAGACCTCTTCAGAAGGGGAACAGGGGGAACCCTCAGAATCCTCTAAATCTGTGTCAGAGGTGACGGACTCAGGTGAGTCTGTGTTTCCTCTTACACTTTCTCTTCCGAGGGGGCTCTTCTGCCAAATCAGGAGAGGCCTCGGAAGAGGATGAGATCCCCACAGGGGATTCCTGAGGAGCTGGCTCTCTGCGGTCTGGGATGAGGGAGTGAGTCGACTTGACCTGAGGCACCGAAGAGGGAGGGGCGGACGGAGCCGACTGTGGAGTTGAACCAGGTTCCAACACACTCAGCATGACCTCGAACGCACCCCTGTCAGGCAGAGCCAGAGGTCCCCGCTCCGAAAAGCTAAGAACCTCCCTCGGCACCGACAGTGATGGCTCCGAGGCCGATGTCAGAGCCGAACTCACCAGCGCCGAAGCTCCGAGAGGGAGAGCGGGGTCGGACAAGGGTCCGATGCCACTCACCCCCTCGGAGCCGACGAGGGAAGTCCGGCGCCGAGATTCTTCTAAGGAAGAAATCGGAGCCGGCGATGGAGCCGAAGACATCTGTATCGGCTCCGACACTACCACAGTCTCGGTTCCGAAATGCCCCGGCTCCGAGCTCAACGGAGTCGGAGGAGGAACATAATGGGGGACAGGGTCAGGCATCGACTGATGAGTCGGGCTCTGAAGCATTTGGGCCAGTGCCTCGGACTTAAGAAGTCGACTCACTACCCTCTGAAGGTCATGGTCCGACAGCCTTGATGACCTAGAGGAGTGAGATCTATGGCTCCGTTCAGACAGCAAGGGAGATGCTGGAGCCGAATGAACAGAGCCAAGGGATGGTGACCTGGACCTCTTTCTAGATGTCGGTTCCGAAGGTCTAGTCGGAACCGACAAAGGAATTTCCAATACCTCGGCTCCAGCCGGAGCCGAGGAAACCACAGAAACTGCAGTCTGAGACTCATCGGCTCCAGCCGGAGCCGATGTAGACGGAGGTTTCGAAGCCTTAGGCCTCGGCTCAGAAGCTGGAGCCGAGGACCTAGAAGCCTTGGAGGGTTTTCCCGAAGGAACAGAAAGGGAACCCTCAGGCTTAAGTAAACCTCTCAATATAAGTTTATTTTTTCTTTCCTGCAGGACTCTGGGGCTGAAGCCATGGCATACAGCACAAGAGTCCTGCAGGTGTAAAGGTCCCAGGCAGTAGACACAAGAAGTGTGACTGTCTGTCAGAGACATTGTCTGACAGCACGAGTCACACTTCTTAGGTTCATAGGTTCATACTAGGCTATCTGCCCGAGGGCATTTACAAGCCTAGCCCATCGTTTTGTGGCTTACGCCACCCCTTTAGTATGGGGAACTATACCCATTATTTTGCTGTGCCTCTGTCAAGCAGTGACACTGAGGTAATCCCTGGGGTATATCTGCGATCTCCCATCCATTTGTCAAGATTTCTCTTGAACAAGGCCAGCGAGGTGCTCTGCCTCACATGTACCGGGAGTTTGTTCCACAGCATAGGGAGTCTTTGGGTGATGAATCTATCCCTCCAGCACGTCCTATTAATAGCCGTGTCAAGGTTTAAGTCTCCCGCCCTTGTGGCTCTGATGGATCTAGATTTTTTTGAGGTGAAGCATATTCATCAAATCTGGGTTTGACATGGCCTTGTATGTTAGGCAAAGGTCACCTCTGAGCAAGTGGTAAGCGACTGAATAGAGCTGGAGTTCTTTCAGTCGGGCAGCATAGGGCAGATTTTTGAGACCCTTTATCGTCTTGGTGAGGAACTTTTGTGGCCTCTCCAGCTGCTGCAAGTGTCGGGTCAGATACATTCCGAATGGGGCATTGTACTCAATCATTGGTCTGATGAGTGATGAGTAAAGGGAGACTATGACCTCCCTTGATCTAGATGAGAATCCCTTCATGATAAGGTGGGCAATGTAGAAGGTCTTCCTAACTACTTTAGCTACATGGGTGTCGAATGACAGACTACTATCAACCTGGGTCCCCAGGTCCCTGATAACCTCTTCTGTGCTCAGTGGATTGTCACCTATTTGGTAGCTAGGGGTAACCTTGTTTTTCCCGAAGGGTATGACTATGCATTTTTTGGCATTTAACTTTAGGCCGTGGCTCTGGCACCAGTTATCCATTTCTGTGAGACCCTTCTGAAGGATATCTGTGTCAGAAGTGTTTTCTACTATGGCGCCCAGTTTGCAGTCATCTGCAAACTTTGCCAGCCATAACCCTCCTGTGTTTGCTTGTACTTCGGAAAAGTAGATGCCAAACAAGAGTGGGCCCAGGACTGAGCCCTGTGGGACACCACTTGTGACAGGCTTTGAGTCTGACATGGCGACCCTGTGGGTTCTGTCACTCGGCCAGTTTGCAACCCATCTTGTGATGTATGGGTTGACATTTAAGCTGATGAGTTTTTCAATGATACCAGAGTGGGGTATTGTATCGAAGACCTTAGCCAGATCGAGGTAGGCTGTATGGACTGCCTTTCCCTCATCAATGGCTTTGGTGACTGTTTCGAAAAAGTCAACCAAGTTTAGAAGGCATGATCTGCCTTTGACAAAGCCAAACTGGGTTGGATCCAAAGTCTGCAAATTCCCTATGTCTTTATTTATGAGGTCCATTATGATCCTCTCCATGGCTTTGCAGATAAGGCTTGTCAAGCTAATGGGCCGGTAATTTCCAGGGTCGGTGGAGGCACCGCCTTTGTGAAGTGGTACCACAGTTGCAGTGCCACTCCTGGACGTATCCAGAGGTAAGACTTTGATTAAACAGCTGCCCTAGCTGTGGGTTTAATTCCTCATTGAGTTCGTGGAGCACACAGCCGGGGACACCATCAGGTCCCATGGATGCTGTGTTTTTTGCTTTGGAGAGAGCAGTTCTCAGTTGGGCGCTGGAGATGTATGGCGGGCTGCAATCGTTTGGTATAGATATCTCTCCTTTTGGGGGGGAGGGGGGGGAGAAGTTTGCACTGAACCGGTCAGCCAGTATGTTGGCAATGTCTGTAGGATCAGTAATCTTCACATCATTTTGAACTAGCTCTGAGCATATCTGGGAGTTTCCTCCCAGGTTTCTAACATAGCTAAAGAAGGCCTTATGATTGTCTTTTGAGTCTTTAGCTATTTTTCTCAAACTTGAAGCCTGAGACCTTTGAGTCTTTAGACATTATTGAAGAAGTGTAACCACACACACACAGTCAAACACACTGATTACACCCTATGCAAGTTTAACTCAAAATTTAAACTCACTATCAAAGTTTTTGAGAAAAACACACACACACCACTAGGGGATGGGAAAAGGCCCGAAGGCCGAGGGAAGAACTTATAAGTTCTTTGTGGAAAGGGGATAATAGAAGAGAAAAAGGGACAAAATCCACTAAACTAAGGGAAATAACTGTTAAGAATTAAACTAAAGGAGTTTAAGTAGACTAAAATTTACTCTACAATAACTCACCAAGAAGCCGGTAGAAAACCAACACCTCGATCGCTGTAGCGGCAAACGAGATCTGAGGTAACTCACGCCTAGCATTGTGGGATATAAGGGGAGCCTCGAGCTGGTGGAACCAACTCTCGAGCTTTTAGAGTGGCCGAGTCGGAGCCGAGGTCGGCTCCGAACCCATCCAGCAAGAATGAAGGCGAGATAGACAACTTAACATGTTAGCATTTTTCTGTTGGATGCTAGTAGTAGCATACTTGATAAAACTTACTTCTTTGTTAAAGTTTTTCTATAAAAAGATTATGAATTATTTTCTTTGGGGAGACATGACTCCCCGAGTACTCTCTCTCACGTGTGTGTGTGTGTGTGTGTGTGTGTGTGTGTGTGTGTGTGTGTGTGTGTGTGTGTGTGTGTGTGTGTGTGTGTGTTATTTCTTTTAGTAAATTGTATTTTACTCTGCCAGTGACCTGAAGTATATTTTATTATAGTTAAACCTTAACGGTACATATATATACACACACACACACACACACACACACACACACACACACACACACACACACACACACACACACACACACACACAATATGAGTATACAGATCATTAAAGATGATCACATTTAGGTAAAATAAAGATCAGTGATGAATGTACCTGCTGAGTAGATCAGAATATCTGAACAAGCAGAAAATTAGAAACTGAAATATGCAGCACGTTGATATCTAACATAATGGAGAGAAAAAGGGTAGATAGGAGGTGAGGAAAGGTGTAAAGGTATTGAACAGTGAGAGGAAATACACATCAAATGGAAGAGGAAAGGATAGAGAGAATGGAGTGTCAAGGAAAGAGGAAGGGAGAGAGAGAATGGAGTGTCGAAAGGAAAGAAAGAAAAGAGGGCAGGAAAAGAAGGTGGTTTGAATATTAGCACTCTTGTGTATTGAATGGAACAGATATACAAGGTGAAACTAAAACTTTATGAACCAAGACTGCAAAATTAACAAATGGCAGTTACGTCTGTAGGGTTATAGCCTCATCAGATATGGTTTGTATGTTGAATGCATATACTGAGGCTGTGTTTATAGATTGATGTTTTTCATAGATATTCCAAGTCTACTGATTCAAGACTATTTATCCTTTGAAAGTACCCTCCCTCGGGCTCCACGTTCTTTCACCAGGAGGGCCATATCAGTTAATCCCAAGTTAAATTTGTGGATACCCATCCATTCATCTATTTTATGTTTAAATGAAGCTGGTAAATTGTACTGGTTAACAGGCAGGGGAAGTTTATTCCAGAGGTGTAGGAAGCACTCATTAACCTGTCCCTCTGTTGTGCTTTATATATCTGTTGGATAGTATTTAGGTCCCTGCTTCTAGTATTGGGGGATATCTTCGACTTGTGGAGAAAAAGAGGGTCCCGGACAGTTTGGTGTCTAATGGCACAGAAATTGAGATAGACATTTCCCCTTAAAAGTCTATGTGACACTGAATAAAGGGATAACGTTTCCAGCCTCTCTTGGTGGCTCAAAGACTTTAGGCCTTTGGCCTTTTCAGATAGGAACCTTCAAGATTTTTCTGATTGTTTAATGTGTTTAGTGTGCTACATCCCAAAGGGGTCAGAAAGAAGGCACTGTACTTGATAACTGGCCTGACCAGTGCTGAGTTTAAGGGAGCAGTTACCTCTGTAAACCTTGATATTCTTTTGGCAAACAGCTAAGCTAAGCTAAATAATAGGATTTTCTGACAACTGTTGTCACACAGTAATAAAAGGAGAGGGAGCTGTCAACTTAAATACTTGGATTCCTGACTGCATTTTCATTTTGTAGTGTGTTGTGTGTACAGTATGATAAAGGGAGCATTTTCTACCACAAGGTGTTAGTACTACACCCTTTAGCATTCATTTTGAGTTCACAATTAGTATACCAAAAATTTAGTAGGGACAGTTCATTCTGGAGGGTTTCAGTGACTTATCCCCCATTTTGCTAACCATAGGTCTTGTCTGTGCTTGGAGGTCTGCTAAGCAAATACTCAAAAGGAGAGGTCACAGCACCATGCCCAGAGGGTCACCACTGGTTACTTTCATACTTTCAGATGAGGCACCTGCAACTCGCACCTGTGTGGTTTCTGTCTTTCATCCAGTTTGCTATCCATTTTACCATATATGGTTTGATTTATGAAGCATTTCATTTTTATATGATGGCAACATTGTGACTGGTGTCAGAGGCCTTGGCCAGGTCAAGATATAATGCATGCACTGCATGGTCACCATCTGTAGCCTCCATAACCCTTTGGTTTACTAAATTAAAAAGACAGGCACTACCCTTCATAAAGTCAAACTGTTGGGGGTCAAGTCTTACACAGTTCTTGATATTACAGTTTATGAAGTCAGTTATAATACATTCCATGGCTTTGCAGATGAGACTTGTAAAGCTGATTGGTCTGTAACTACCCAAGTCAGTTGTAATGCCACCCATATGGAGGAGCATCACCTCTGCAGTGCATCATTGATCAAGGACAAAGCATAGTCTGTCTTTTTCTGGTAGCTAGCAGTTAGTTCCTATTAAGTTAACACTTCTAGGTAGATCATGCCATCTAAGAATAACTGAAATGAGTATGGTAAATAAATTAATGTGTAACTGGAAGATAACAATATTGTAATTTACTGCTAGTCTAGCTTTCTACGAAAAACACAGTGGTGAGATTTCATGGTAAATTTGGCAGCTGTGTGGTAAAGTTATCTAAATTTTGCTAGCAAATTGGGTTGTAGGTTTGATGAAAAAAAATAGAACCAGAAAGTAATTTAGATAAGAGCAGGCACTTGCTTCTTCTGACACCGTTCTAGAGTCGGAACATATCTGTCTCTATACAGGTCACTAAGAATATAAATGGATTTCTTAATAGTTGGCATTATATGCTACTGAAGTTGCGGTTCATTGTATAGGTAAACAGCAAGGTAGCTTATAGATGTAACAGTTTCATTAAGGTCACCATTGTTGTATAGAATATCATTGAGGATACCTTTTTATCTTTTAAAGTTAGAATATGCAGTTGATTTTAGTAGTGCTTAGAACTGGTGCTGATTTTCTTTAACCAGTTTTTCAAGGATGAAGAAACTGATTCTTGCAGAACTATTTGAACAAATGTGAGGCCTTGACTGTTGCAGTGAAGTATAGCAACATCTGGATACTGATGGAGTGTTATCTCATTGTACTGCATCCACATGTCTTGGATATGTAATACTGAAAAGTAAAGGGACTAATATCAACACTGTGCTACACATTTATGTATGACAAAGTGTTCAGATGTCATATTTGCATTACATTACAATTACTGAGTGGCAGAAAGACACAGTAAGTCCATTAAGTCTGACCTTAAGTGCATTTAATATTGTACTTTTCCCCCTCTACCTGTCCTGTGTCCTCTTGAATTCCTATGTTGATTCTTTCTCGACATTCATTCCACTAGTCCTTTCCAATTGAATAATATAAAATCTGTCCAGAACAGAAGAGAAGGATCAGTGTTAAGAGCCTTTTCTTCTAAAAGAAAGTGTCTTCAAAGTGTCAAATATTATGCGCACTTAAAAAAAAAGTGCTGCATCGGTAGCTCTCAACTCTCTGAAGCTTTATTGGCAGGTACAATTTAAACCAAATGAGAACTTTAACAGTCATCCTGAACCAAGGAGTAGAATGTCCCATAAAGGTAATGGCGGACAGAGTGTTAGTGTCTCCTTTTACCACAGAAGTCCTTCACTTTTTTTGTTGCATAGGAAACCTACATGACAACAAAGTGATCTCAGACTATAAACCACTCATGATCCTGCCACTTTTGGCAGAATTAGGAAATGAAAAACACCCATACACACAGACCTTGAAACAGTACCAGCAGTTTATAGATCCAGAATATCAAGATGACCATACAGAAGTTGTATCAAATCAGGGTTTGAAATACAGCATATAGGTCCTTGATCAGTAATCGAGGTATGTCTGTAGTATTAGCTGCTTAGCTGTACCCCCCCCCCATGAAACTAAAACTAAAATATTTTAGTTTATTTTTTTATTTTAGTTTAATTAAAAAAAAAAAAAAAAAAACCTTGGCTTTCCCATTTCAGGAGTTAGAACTCCAGGTATGCAAAGCATCCAAATTTCTGTTAAAAGAAATCTGCTTAGTTGGCTGGGCTGGTTTGTAAAACTACTACAAATGGTGAATACAGCAATTCCAGACCAATATAGGTCTTACTGTGTTTTTAACAGCAGCAGTGATGACATGTCAGAGGAGGCTGATTGCGCTGGTATACCAGGCATTGAAGTACCTTTTGCTATTGAAAAAAACAAAAAATGGATAATACTGCCCAAAAGCCACTTAGAACAAAAAGTCAAGCAGTATTCACGAAGAACGAATCCAATCCACCAAATTGAACAGTTTTATTACATAAACGGAACCACGTATAACACCACTATCATGAATGCCTTCCCTATACATTCACAAGCGTTTTCGTCATTAAATTGACTTAAACAGATGACCAGCATAAAATAAATCCTTTAATTTATACTTCAACTCATTTCTATCTACCTTTTGCTATTGGCAAGGTGGAAATAGCCACATGGTACAGTTGCTTTGTATATTCTTTGATTTTGTGATTTGTTATGGCTTCCTCAAGTGACTGAGGCAGCCTGAACCAGTGAAGGAAGTGGAGTAAGTGTCCTTTTTTGTAAAGTTTTTTTTTTATTTATTTTTTTCTAATAGCACTGTGTGTGTCACTGCCAGCCAGTCTATGAGATGGTGAATACATTTTATGTGCATGTGCAGAGGGATGTTGCAGTGTGACAGCAGCAAAAGAAAACATTACTGTTGCCATTATTTATGTATTTATTTATTCACTGGGTTACAGTCAGACGCATGAGGCGTACATTCATACAAGTTGGTGGGCACATTTTTGTGTATGTATGGTAGGGTTTGAAGTAAATTAAGGTGGCCTATTATATTTTGATGTTAAGTTGTCAATCTCGCCTTCATTCTTGCTGGACGGGTTTGGAGCCGATCCTCGGCTCCGACTCGGCCACTTACTAAAGCTCGAGAGATAATTTTACCGGCTCGAGGCAACCCTATATCCCATGATGCAAGGCGATGACTACCCAGATCTCGTTTGCCACTTTCGCTTGCGAGGTGCTTTTTTTACCGGCTCCTGGTACGTTTTTTCAAAATTCAGACTTTGTCTCACCCCTTTAGTTTTAGTCACTACTGTTGTTGTGTAAACTCTTAACGATTAGTTTAACCCTATTCCCGTTAGTGTTCCCTATTTTTCTAGTTATTTATCCCTTCCCCTAAGTTAGGCCTTAAGCCTCCCCCCTTTCCTAATTTTCTGTCAGGGATTCTGTGTGGTGTTTGAGTGTGTTTGTATCCCTGTTTAAATTTTTTATTATTGGATTGGGTGTTTATTGTGTGTTTGTCTGTGTTTTTTGTTTGTTACTTAGTGGTTCCTTGACACAGTTATGTCGAAGGACACAAAGGTCTCAGGCTTCAAGAAGTGTGACTCGTGCTGTCAGAAGATGTCTGACAGACGGTCACACTTGTGTTTACTGCCTGGGACCTCTGCACCTGCGGGACTCTTTTGTGCTATCTGTCATGCCTTCAGCCCAAGAGTCCTGCAGGAGCGCAGAAATAAATTTAATACTGAGGGGCTTATTAAAGCCTGAGAGCTCCCCGACTAAGTTGGCTCCGGGGAAGCCCTCGAAACCAGTTAAGCCTTCGGCTCCAAGTCCTAAGCCATCGGCTACTGGTTCGCCTTCTGTGACGAGATCGGCTCCGGCCGGAGCCGATCCTTCTATGTCACAAGCTACAGTATCGGCTCCATCCGGTGCCGATGCTGCTAAATCTGGGCACTCAGTGTCGGCTCCGGCCGGAGACGTATCCTCGACTCCTTCGGCTCCACCTATCTCAAAAAAGAGATCAAGATCCCCTTCATTGGAGTCGATACATTCGGCTCCGAGATCACCCCTGCTCTCGGAGCGGAGCCATCGGAGCCGGTCTTCTCGGTCATCCAGGCTGTCCGACTACGACCTTGAGAGAGTGGTGAGTAGACTATTAAAGTCTCAGGCATTGGCCCAAATGCTCCATAGCCCGTCTCAACAGACGGTAGCTATCACACATCCACCTAACATTCCTCCTTCGACTCTCTTACAGGGCTCGGAGCCGGAGCTCCTTGGAGCCGTGACTGTTGTGACTTCGGAGCCGATACCACCACCCCCCCCCTTCGGCTCCGTCGTCCTCTGCTCCGATTTCCTCCTTGAGGCCTTCATTGGAGGGATCCGGGCGTCTGGTCTTTCTTGTCGGCTCCGAGGGGGCGAGTGGCATCGGACCCTTGTCCGACCCTGTTCTCCCTCTCGGAGCTTCGGCACTGGTGAGCTCAGCCCCGACATCGGCCTCGGAGCCATCCCTGTCGGTGCGGCCTGGGGTTCCTATCTCTTCAGAGCGGGAGCCTTCTGGCCTCTCTGACGGGGGAGCCTTTGAGGTGATGAGGAGTGTACTAGCCCCAGGGCGTAGTCAACGGTCAGTTCCATCAGCTCCTCCCACTACAGTGCCTGCTGACGTCTCTTCCCACTCTCTTGCTCCCGGACCCAGAGATCCAACGCCTCAGGTTTCCCCATTGGGAATATCTTCCTCTTCCGAGGCTTCTCCTGACCCATCAGGTGAACCTCCGTGTAAGAGGACATGTAAGAGGAAACATCTAGACTCCCCCGAGTCTATTACATCTGATACTGACTTGGATGAGTCGGAGGGATCCCCAAGGTCCCCCTCTGAGGATGTCTCTTTCTCAGACATCCTTGAACTCCTTAAGCAGGGGGGGAACTGGCCTTCCCTTAATCCTTCTGAGGACGAGTCAGTATACCTGGAGGCGTTCGGGTCTCGACCCTCCACCTCCTGGGTGTCTCCGCCTTTCGACCCTCTTATGGACGTGGTGGCTCGGAAGGCGTGGATGGCCCCGATTCGTGGAACCCATTCCTCGGAGGCCTTCTAAATTCATCACGGCCCCACCTGATAGGCAATATTTGACAAAAGGTGTCCCGGTTGATGCCATGGTGGTGGCTGCAGCCACCAAGAAGGAACTAGCTGATCCTTCAGTACCTGTCCATCTTCCTAACAAGGATTCCAGGACTATGGATAGGTACGGCAAGCAGATTTTTTCTTCAGCGACCTTTGCCATGCGATCGCTGAACTACTTGTGTCACTTCACCTGCCTTCAAAGAGATGTTCTTAAAGAGTTGGGAGAAGTTTTACAGGATCCGTCAGCTGCTGGGTCCCAGGATAAAATTAACTCACAGCTAGGAATCCTAAACTCTATTAACTCCTCTATGCGGCTCATTTCATATGCAGTCGATGGAGCGAGTAGGGCCGCAGGCACAGGAGTGGCTTTAAGGCGTCAATCCTGGATGCGGCTTTGTAATTTTGCAGACCCCTTCAAGGCGTCCTTCACAAACTCTCCTTTTGATGGTTCGACCTTGTTTGGACCTCAAGTGAAAGACACCTTGACTAGATGCGAACAAGATGGCAAGACTCTTTCTGCCGTAGGAGTCCGTTTCTCCACCCCTTCAAGACCTTACCCAAAAGGTCAGAAGGGAGGGAAAATATGGTTCCGCAAATCTCAAGGAGTCACGCCTGACGCACGAGGTCAGTTTACCCCCAGAGCAGAGGGGGTAACAACAACAGACGCCGCCCTAGAGGCAGAGGGGGTCCGCAGAATCAGGGTAGCAGGGAGCCTCTCTGACAAACCCTTCCAGCATCCCTGAGATGTTGCCCGATTGTCCACCTTCGGAGGCAGTCTGGGGAAGATTATCGCTGTACCCAAGAGCCTGGCTTTCCCTTTCTCAATGGGTACAGTCAATTATATCCGAGGGTTACAAAATTCCCTTTATTCAAACCCCAGTTCAGCAAAAGGGAACCCTTCCAGACATTCCACCCGGTCTAAGGGAACTAGCAGTACCAGAGATATCAAAACTGCTAGCAAAAAGAGCCATCCAGCCAGTCCCAGCAGACCAAATAGGATCCGGAATCTACTCAAGGTTCTTTTTAGTACCAAAAAAGGCAGGGGACTGGAGACCAATATTAGATCTCAGCAAACTAAACAAGTTTGTAAAGAAAACAAGATTCCGGATGGTCACGCTCAAGTCCATTCTACCCTTTCTGGGCAAGGACAATTGGATGTGCTCGGTGGACCTTCAGGTACTATCACATAAAAATTCACAGGCGCTCCAGAAGGTTTCTCCGCTTTCGGCTGGGGGCCAGTCGCTTCCAATTCAGAGCCCTGCCATTTGGACTCACTACAGCCCCCAGAGTGTTCACCAAATGTATGGCAGCGGTTACGGCTCACCTGAGACGTCAAGGATTCCAGGTGTTTCCATATCTAGACGACTGGCTCCTCACTGCCACCACCAGGCATCAACTTCTCCAAGCCAGAGATTACACCATTCACATTTGCAGAGGGCTAGGGATTTCTATAAATTTCGAAAAATCTGCCTTGTCGCCTTGTCAGTCTATTACCTTTATAGGCGCCAAATTGGACACCGTACAACTTTCAGCAAAGTTAACAGACCAAAGGATCTTGGATATTCAAAACCACATCCATGTGATTCTTCTCGGCAACAAAATTCAGGCCAGATTTGCTCTGAAAGTATTGGGTCTTATGGCGGCCGCCATAACACTTCTTCCCCTTGCCCGCTTTTACATGCGTCTCCTACAATGGATGCTGTTCACCCAATGGTCCTTTCAACAACTTCCCATGCGTCACAGGATCATAATAACTCCAATTTGCAAAAGGCATCTGACCTGGTGGATATTGTCCCCTCAAGTCCATCAGGGCAGACCCTTTGTTCCTCCCGCCCCGGTCGCCACGGTTACATCGGACGCCTCCCTGATCGGGTGGGGGGGGCATTATCAGGGCAGGATGGTCCATGGCACTTGGCAACCTTTCGAATGCCACCTGCACATAAATGTCCTGGAGATGAGAGTAGTGCTTTTAACGTTGCAAGCCCTCCACGACTCTCTTCCCCTGGGAACTATTGCAGTCCAAATGGATAATATGTCCATAGTGTGGTATATCAACAAGCAGGGCGGAACCAAGTCCTATCCACTGTGTCGAGAGGCACTCAGGCTTTGGCAGTGGGCAGACTTTTCTCAGCAGTTTCTGATAGCAACGCATATCCCCGGGAAATCCAACATCATAGCGGACAGGTTGAGCAGAGCTATTCTCATGCCTCACAAGTGGCCTCTCAAACAATCTGTGATGGAAGAGATTTTTCAGAAGTGGGGCCTTCCTTGCTGCGATCTTTTTGCTACCCCTCAGAACAGAAAATGCCCCGACTTCTTCTCTCTCATCCCCCTTCCAGGCCATCCCCCCAGAGACGCTCTAACCCAAGATTGGCCCCGGGGACTTCTTTATGCCTTTCCTCCTTTCCCTCTGATACCACAAGTAATTCAGAAAGCAACCGCCTTGAGAGCCAAGTTGATTCTCATTGCTCCTTATTGGCCTCGACAGATATGGTTTCCGTTCCTACACCGTTATCTTTTGGTACAGCCATGGCATGACCCGGTTCCACATCTTCTGACCCACCAGTCGGGGCAGCTGCACCAATCCATACCTTCTCTCAACCTCACTGCTTGGTTGCTCCGCTTCCATCCCTAGCCAGGCTTCCTATGATTTCTAATCCCGTCCGGGATATCATAGTAGCTTCCCTTAAATCTTCCACCAGAAGGATTTACACTAGTAAATGGCAACGTTTCTCCTTCTGGGCAAAAGCTAGGAATATAGATCCCTTTACTGCTCTGATTCATTCGGTCTTGGACTTCCTAGCCGAGATTTTTCATTCAGGATCTTCTTCCTCCACAGTAAAAGTTCAGCTGGCAGCCATTTCAAATTTTCATATAGGCTTGTTGAACCACAACATCATGTCACATAAACTTTGCAAGGCATTCCTTAGAGGTATATTTTTACTTAAACCTCCGATTAGAGACCCCCCACCACAGTGGGATCTAAATTTAATTTTAACATCCTTGATTCTTCCCCCTTTCGAACCTGCGGCTACCTGTTCATTGAAATTTCTTTCTTGGAAGACACTCTTTCTAGTCGCCATTACTTCTGTCAGGAGAGTATCTGAGCTTCATGCCCTCTGCATTCGTCCTCCCTACTTAATCTTCCACAAAGACAGAGTTTCTCTAAGGACTAATCCGTCTTTCTTACCCCAAAGTGGCATCGTAGACTAACTTAAATCAATCTATTGATCTTCCAGTTTTTTTCCCAAATTATTCTAATAGAGCGGAACAAAAACTACATTATCTCGATGTTCACCGCCAACTCAGATATTATCTGGACAGAACCAAACATTTTAGGAAATCTGATCAACTGTTTTTATCCTATGCAGAGAACAGGAAAGGCCTTCCAGTATCCAAGGTAACTCTATCTAGATGGCTGTCTTCTGTGATTACTTGCATTTATCAGCTCAGAGGTAAAGAGTTGATTTCTAGGCCAAAAGCCCATTCTACCAGAGTTCTAGCTACATCTACAGCTTTTCAGGCTAGACTTCCAATAGACACTATTTGTGCAGCAGCCACATGGGCCTCTCCTCATACCTTTGTTTCACATTACAAATTAGACTTGGCCTCCAGAGACAGAGCGAATTTTGGTTCCGCCGTTCTCAAGAGTCTGTTCCATTGAGCCACCCAGGATAGAAGTGCTAGGGACGCGGTCCCATCCAGCAAGAATGAAGGCGAGATTGACAACTTAACATTGAGAAGTTATGTACCTACCATAACGTTCCATGTTAGTTGTCTTCTCTCGCCTTCTTTCTTGCGTCCTGCCCACCATCCCCCTAGCCTGGTCAGACAGAGAAGATTGTTCCTCTTCCCTTAAGAGTCTTGATCCAATTTTTCCAACTAATCAGCTTTCTAGTGTCACTAGATCAGGTTGATCTTTTTCGGGGGATTATTACTATTATTATTACCTCTTTCTCCTCCTCTCCAGTTGGAGGAATATATTGCATAATTTCCTTAGCTACCAAACGAGATCTGGGTAGTCATCGCCTTGCATCATGGGATATAGGGTTGCCTCGAGCCGGTAAAATTAGCTCTCGAGCTTTAGTAAGTGGCCGAGTCGGAGCCGAGGATCGGCTCCAAACCCATCCAGCAAGAAAGAAGGCGAGAGAAGACAACTAACATGGAACGTTATGGTAGGTACATAACTTCTCATTTTATTGCATTCAGATGTTTGAGGCGTCCTCTGGCAACAAAGTAGTTATAATTGCTGGTACAGAGGCTGTTTGTATATAAAAATGAGCCCTGCTGACTCCACTGTCATTCGCTGAAGTTGAACACTCATTGTTCTGGTTTTGCAGGGCTAGAGTGTAGTTGTGTGGTGCAAGCTGGACTACTAACTGTGTCTACTATTTTATGAAAGAAAGTGGAAATACATTACTGTATCCATTTCTTTATCATGAGCAGAAGTCTAAGGTGTATGCTGTCAATAAAGTAGTTATAATTGCTGGGTATGGGGACCTTTTTGTTTATTATAGTGGCTGACCTTAATATCACTTGTTCAAGTAAGAGTCCTTCTTTTTCTTGGTTTTCAGGACTAATATGTATTTGCATGAGGCGCATTGAAATACTTTAATATGGCTACAGTTTGTGGAAACAAAGTTGAAATACATTACTGTGGGCATTATTTTTATCAAAGACCAATATCTGAGGTGTGCATAATTAACACAGCAGCTATAATTGTTGGGTATAGAACTGTCTGCTGATTACAGAAATTTACTCTGCTGTCATTTGCTCAGGTTAAACAGTCATTAGTTTGGCAGGACTACTATGCATTTGCTTGAAGCAAGTTGGAATACTTTACTGTGACTGTGTGAAACAAAGTTGATTTATGTCATTCTGCTGACTATTATTTATCACATTCAGACATCTTAGGTGTACACAGTCAGCGAATTCGCTATAATGGTGCATTGGCTATTTGTGGATAATAACTTTCTGACCTTGAAGCTGGGGATCAAGTTAAACTGTTATTAATTTAGCTTTGCATAATTAATGTGCATGTGTGTGAAGCACACTGGAATACTTTGCTGTGACTATGTTGTTAAGCACAGACATCTGAGATGTGTGCACAGTGAACAAAGTATCAGTAGTTGTTAGGTACTGGGGTTGTCCATAGATGATTATGTGTGTGTGGTGGGTTAAAGTATATTATCAGTAACAAGTTGGTCGTAATTTTCTTTTACTTTGTATCATAGTTGAACTTCAGCATTATACACAATAAGTATCTATTTTTAGTGGTCTGCACAGAGTGTGTGTGATACCAGCTGATAATGGGCACAGTGGTGCAGGGAGCAACATTTCTTTCTTACAAAACCTAGTTTTCTGGATGAATCTTTGACTGCGGTTCTTTCTGTATGTGTTCTATCCAACATCCCAAAGACATGCTTTAGGTGAACTGGTATTCCTCTGATTTGCCTGTAGGTTAGTGTGTGTGTGTGTGTGTGTGTGTGTGTGTGTGTGTGTGTGTGTGTGTGTGTGTGTGTGTGTGTGTGTGTGTGTGTGTGTTTGCCTTTGTGTCTTGTGATAGATCTCAGTTGTCAGGGGGCAGGACCAGTGTGTGTGTGTGTGTGTAAGTATAATAGTGTCTTCAACTGTCCTGGCTATCAGAAGAAAAACAGTTGGGAACACATATGTAACTCTCCTGTCTATCAGAAAAAAGAACAGTTAGCAAGTAATTATTTTTCAAAAAGATGATGTAAACTGCATCACAGAATATTTTAGAGCTTCAAATGTTCTAGTGGAAACCAGAACCCTTGGAATATAAGGAGATTTTGAGACAGGCTTGGTAGGAGGGGGCTATTCACAGTCTTCCTTGGGATCCACCTTCTCCAAAACCATCACTGCTCAAAAGTGTGTACAGGAAATCATTATACCTGGTGTGGGGCTGGATCACTCTTTCAGAAATATGGTTGAAACCTCATAAGACTGACCACGAATTCCTCCCACCTTGCTATACCATGATAGAACACACAAAAAAGGCAGAGGTGTTGCCATTATGTACTCTGACCTTATAACCTTAACCCCATTAAGCAACCCACCCCCTTCTTTTTTCCCAGCTGAAATCATCATCGCCAGTTGTAAACTAAACAAACATAAAACCCTAACTATAGTTGCCATCTAAATACCCCCCTGGAGACGACAAACCCTTATTGGAACAGATCCTTCACTGGCTCATTAACATTATACCTAACAAAACTATCACACTGGATGATGATAATATAAATTGGCTTACCCTCACCTCTAACTCCTGTACTAACAGCATACACCTTTATGGCTACACTCAGCTTATCTCTTCACCCACTTTAATTCACAAACCCACTAACACCTTTTCTACCGTGACTTGTTTCCCGTCCTAACCTCTGTCACCACCCTGAATCCCTGCCTGATTCATTCAGTGATCACTCTCTGATTCATGTCCAGAGATACTTCCCCCACCTCACTAGACCACAGAAAGTCAGGGAATGCCATAAACTTACCAACTTTAACCCTGAAACATTCAACAGCAATCTCTCCACAATTGATTGGTCCATCCTCTACCACCTACCTCTTGAAGCCATTCATCAATTTAACTCCATCTTGTTAAACACTCTTAACTCCCTAGCCCCCCCCCCCCAGAACAGTCCAAATCAAATCACGCTGCTCTCTCTAGCTCAGCAAGACTACCCAGTCTCTAATCCTAAAAAGGGACTCTGCATGGAAACTCTGGATAAACACGAAGTCTCACACTTCCAGAAATATAGGGAGTTTAGAAATCTGGCCAAAAACATATTAACATTGACAACAAAAACTTCTATCACACACCCCTTACTTCACAATCTAGCAATCCCACAAAATTTTGGAATACTGTTAACCAAATTCTCCACCCTGGTTACCCATCTTCTCCTAACCCCTCCCTAATAATTCACCCCAAGAAACCACTTTCATCTTCAGTTCTTACTTTATTGATAGTATCTGCTGTCAACTTTTGCCATCTTCTAACCCAACCAATCCCCAACCACTCACCACCTCCCAACAACAAACTCACTCTTTCTCACTTCGTCCCATCTCCACTACCTACATTCAAAATCTATCTTGTTCCCCATAAGCTGATAACTTCCCACCTCTCTTCTTAAAGGTTGCTGCTAACTCTATTGCTTACCCAGTCTCCATTCTCATAAACCACTCAAAAAATCTACTGTTCCTACTCTCTAGAAGAAATTCTGCACCATACCTAGCCACAAAGATGGAATCTCTGTAGATCTCTCTAATTATAGTCATACTATCTCCTCTCTCCAAACTCCTCGAGCACTGCATCCATAAACGACTCCTGGCTTATTGCACTCAAAATAATCTAATCACTCCTACTCAGCATGGCTTTCACCCCCATCACAGCACCTCTACCACTCTCCTCTTGTTTACTAACACTATCTCCTTAGCTAGAGACTATACTATACTAGTGCCTTGCCTCTTTAGATATCTCCAAAGTCTTGACACTGTCTCTCACTCCATCCTCCTCTTCAAACTTTCCCAACTAAACCTCTCTCCATCTGCTATCTCCTGGTTTTCCAGTTACCTTACTAAAAGGCAATACTCTGTTAAATGTCTCTCTGCCCTATCTCCTTTTCTTCCATAAAATGGGAGGTCCACAATGTTCAAGTCTAGGCCCCCTTCTTTTTAACATCTTTACTAATCAACTATACACATCCTGTTCAGACATCCCTCATACAGTATGCAGATAACTCCACTATCATCATAGTTGCAGACAGCCCTTCTGACCTGCTTACTCTGACACAAACCTCCTTTAGCCTCACTGAATCTTGGCTCATTAACAACCAACTTGTACTAAACCCTAAAAAAGACAAAACTTCTCCTATTTCTACCAAAATCTCTCTACCATCTTAAATCCTCATTCACCATCACCTCCCTCAACAACACCTCTATCTCAGTTGAACACCGCACAAAGCTCCTCAGAATAATTATCGATGACCAACTTAAATTTGACTTCCATGTACACTACTGTATCAAAAAAATGCCAAAAGTTTGGCCTACCATATAGAAACAAAAGACCTTACTCCCAACTCTAGAATCTCACTTGCCCAAGCCTGTCTCCTCCCCAGCCTCTTCTACAACTCTCAAATCTTTGCTAACTTACAGACCACATACAACAAAGTAGCTCATTTTGCAGCCAACCTCCCACCAAAAACTCACCACTGTCTCGCACTCTGAACACTCAGCTGGCTTGAGTTTCCTAACCAACTCTTACTTACTCAACTTCTCATCATCCCCACTATTCTAAATAGTCCGACCTCCTGCCCTAGCTTATCCACTCTGATCACCCTCTATAAACCAAAACAGTCCCTCAGAAGCTCTGACCAACATATTTTACAGACACATAAACTGAAAAAGTCACTTGGACAAAACCTGTACAGCTACCTCCCAGCCTTCTCTTGAACTAGTCTTCCCTCTACCCACAGAAACATTTCCCATCAAAATGATTTCATGAAAACCTCTCAGAAATTACCTGCACACTATCTGGGTTTGTCACTGCAGTCATCCCACTTGAATTATCTTCCCTCTGTCCCCCTCTAACTTTTTTCTTTCCTCCTTTTTTCCCCTTCCTTACAACTATTCTGCTTATTATAAACTTTTATCTTTTACTCCCTCCTATTATTATTCCACCTAATTATAACTTTATCCTAATTAAAGCCCCTTAATCTTTATCTGCTATCTTGTTCTACCCATCTTCCTCTGTACTAGCTACAGATCTGAAATGCCTTCTTTCGCCTAAACCTCATACTGCCATACATATATATATATATATATATATATATATATATATATATATATATGTATGTGTATATATATATATATATGTATGTATATATATGTATATATGTATGTATGTGTGTGTGTATATATATATATATATATATATATATATATATATATATATATATATATATATATAATGTGTGTGTGTGTATATTGTAACTTAGACTGGCAAGCTTCATTTGCTATAACCTTTTCGACACAATTGATATTTGCTTACAAACCTGTATAATTTTTTGTATGTGCAATGTATTTTTTACTTTTTACTTGCTTAACTTGTATTGAGAATAATAGGAACAAAAGAAAAGTAAACTTGTACTGTGTATATGTTACTTGTATCACTTGTGACTGTGGAACTTTTCTCCCCGGGCCTTCACTGAAAAAGCATACAAGCTCAGTCGGACTAACCCGGTCAATAAATGTCAAATAAATTAATAAATAAATTAACTTTCTTGACAATCGGACCTAGAGATCCACACAGATGGGCATGATAGATTGTCTAGGTGCAACAAGGTGGCATACATTACCATGGTCATTATTTTTCATCCTCTGAACAAACATCAGATTTCTGTACTGGTGACTAACTATTGTGCAAGGGAGTGAGGAGGCAGTCTGTGTATATACATATGATACATTTAATTATATTAGTGTTGCCATTTCTGATTTCACATTTGTCCAAGTCTGACATCATAGGGGTACACCAATGGCAGCTGCCTTTTGGGGGTAGGAGTGGGGGTGGCAAACTATGAATATGTATGACAGCAACCACAATGACTGTAGCTTTACGTCCTTTCACTTTCATCTCAGTCTGACTCCAACGTAGTACACAGAGGGTTACTATCTTTTTTGGGATGTGGGGTATGGAGGCAGGCAGTAATCATAGATACGATTAATATATCCTTGCAAGTTTTGTATTCTGCATTTATTGTGAATTTAAGCTTTGGGCATAGCATATTTCTTATTTGAAAGAAAAAGTAAGATGAAATTTCTTTCCGTACTCATGATTTTTCTTCAAGCCAGTACTGGATCAGAAGGTTGGAAAAAAAGATCTAAAATGCACCTCAGGGCATCTAGAACCCATAGTTTGTGGAGTACTAGTAGCCCCAGACCCCTCCTCCATAGTTATTACAATGAAAGTCTTAGCCAGTTTGAGTGTGTTGAAAGTTTGGAAGAAAAAAATTGAAGTATATGACATGTGAAAAAAAAAAAAAGTAAAACGGGAGAGACGTAATCTGAATAGGTGGTGTGGAGAGGCCAGAGTGGTGGAATCCAGGTGTGCAGGGGAGCCCAGTGTATAGTGGGGGTATCACTGAGTCGTTTGTCTAGGTCTTCATTTCACCTAAGGTCATCCCTGTTGGTCGCAGTTTGGTATTGGTGGTGTATATACTCAGTAAAGTAGCTTCATTGAATAGGTCCTAAAGGAGGCTGGGTGAAAGTGACCATCTCTAGCTATTGTTTAATAACAGGCAAACTGTTTTTGAACTGTCATAACATGCCCTGCCCATATTTAGTCCTGCTCAGTCATATGCCCTGCCCCATATTTAGTCCTGCTCAGTCCTGCAGCCATCTTGCTTTAAAGTCACCAGCTGCTATTGCCTGTATCTAACTTTGAATCTGCCAGATCAAAAGGGGTTTGGAACCTCAAGTGTGATGGAGAGGTTGTGATTCTGTTGCACGTCTTGTTGGCAAAAAAGCCTGAGCTGCTTACTCACGTTCTGCAATTAAGAACTTTTGACTTTTTTAGGCATGCTAGACTGCACATTGCCTTTCTCACCAGTTCATAAATGATCACACTAATCCTGGAGGCTATTAAAATGTCCTCAACTCAAAAAATTAACCTTCTGACAAGTAAGCTAACTGATTGATAGATGTTTATCATATTGATCACTGCTGCAGCAGCCTAAGCTGTATGGGTTATATTTTGCAAAGATGTAATAGTCTGCTAGATTCCAAAGCTTCATGGCACCTTCCACACACCCAAACAGTTAGCTCGAGCTGAGCTCACTAAAAAGATTGGTTTAGGAGCCAAGCCCTTCAGAGTTTTCCTAAAGATGAATAATATGCACCTCTGATGCTTTCAATGATTGATGGTTAGCTTGTATTGTTTCTTTGCTGAGCAGGTAAGTTCACTTTGGGGAAAATAACTCCCATTTTAAAATTGTCATTGTTTTATTACACTTTCCTGTTCAGGAAAGTTATGTTAAAGCTAGGAGATTGTGTTTTAATGGACTATCATGAGACAGTTTTATACTTTTAAATGAGAGTGCTGTTTTTTCCTGTCTGTTTAAAAGTTGTTTAAAAGTATTCAAAAAAGAATCTTCAAGTTAGCCACTAGATGGTAGCAAAGGGTTGTACAAGAGGGGATATGCAAGATAGAATGGTTTGTTTGTTTATTTATTTATTTATTTATTACTTTTTTCCCCAAAAATCTCTTTATTTCAGTTTTCTTTTTTTCCAAATAATAATACAATAACTCAAAAACACAAATAAACAGTACAAATACATATTTAAAGAAAACAGACAACAATCTCGTTTTGAGAAAATTATACATATCATACAATATATACACTAGAAGTCACTACATTCTCAAGTAGAGTATGAGAATTCTTATGTTCATTTGGTCTCATAAGGGATAGTAGAATGGGGATAGTCTATATAGAAAGTAAAGATATAAATTCAACCATTTATTGTATGGTTAGGGAAAATGTCTAGATACACATATACTAAGAGAAGGGAGGAAAATGCAAGAAAACTGGTTATAACTACATTCATTTCTTATTAAAAGGTTAGCTTTTCATGTCAATTTGTGGGCAAATTTTATTTGCCAAGAATTATATCTAGTAAGTAACCCCAATATTTTTGGTAATAGCGTTTGTTTTTTGTTTTTGAATAAACTAATTTGTGAGATGAGATATATTTGATAGCAAGATTGCTAAAATTTTCCCATGTAATTGGTGACATGACATTCCAATTCTTTGCAATAAAGAATTTAATAAGGGTACACATTGTAATAAAGACATGTTTTAATATTCTTGGAAGTTGATTGATAATGTGCAGTATAGCTGTCTCCCATGTAAGGGTTGATTTTTCATATCCCATCTTCTCTAATCTTACTCTCAAGGAATACCATAATTTATTTATTACTTTTGAATGTAAGCTTTTAAGTGGTTTTGTTAAGACTAACAGATGTGTTGAATGGTATTTCACTTGTTCTTGTGAAATTTGATGAGAAGGAAATGAATTTGTTTTATGGCCATGTTTTTAAACATTTTTTAAAGTTGTTCAAATGTTTTTCATTAAATGGTTTTGTTTAAGCAGTCGTTTAATTGAATAATTGTACAGCTATTGATGGTATTTAAGTAGCCAAGGGGGATTGATGGGATATCTGATGAAGTCCTGGAATACAACAGAAATGCTGTGTTGTACTGGACTGCGTTAATGGGCGACACAGTGGTGAAGCAGTTAACGTTGTCTCACAGTGAGAGGTTCTCCGGTTCGATTCTCGGCTGGGGTGCCTTCTGTGCGGAGTTTGCATGTTCTCCCTGCATTCACGTGGATTTCCTCTGGGTACTCTGGTTTCCTCCCACATTCTAAAATTTCTCCCCAGGCCTCGGCTGAAAATAGGCTCTGTCCTAGTCAGACTTTCCCAGTCAACAAATGTTAATAAAATAAATAAATTAAACAGTTTTTCTGGATTTATTTACTTCTCCCCAGCTAATTTGTTTTACAGTATTGTCAATTCTGCTAGGGTGTGACTTGCGAGTGGTCCTTATTGCTTCCTGGTGCCGCAATTGCTTTTATTTTAGTAGCTGTTGCCTCTGGAGAAATTGTGCTTTATTTTTTCTTTTCGGACTGGCAAAGTGTTTTAAAGTGCATTTTACTATGTTTTTCTGTGAAAAAAATGACTTTTTTTGTAAAAAGACTTTACGTTTTTACCAGCCCTTGGTGCTTGTTTTCCCCTGAAAAAAGCACCATTTTTGGCTTGACCATGGAGCAAGCTGTTGGTCCCGTGGTTAGTTGTTGTTCTTCCAGTCACAAAAAGAAAAATCTAGGTAAATAGCCTTTGCACCACAGCAAGCTAGAAACTTTTCTCAGCCACAGGTGGGTGACACTGCTGTGGCCATTAGTTGTACCTTGTTCCTCAGATCACTCATCTTTTACCCCAGATTCCTCTGGTGTAGCTCGTGCACTCACTGTGCACCAGGGGTTAGCCAGGTCCTTTGTGGCTGTTGGGGTCCTATCGGTCAGCAAGGGAGAGTCGCTGTTACCAGTCCTGGTAGAGGATATGATGTCCCCCACTCTGGGCCAGTAATCCAGGAGCCTGAATCCTCACCACTGACACTGGAGAGGGATGTTCCCTTGGAATACAAATGGATACACTCTGTATTTCCAGATGCAGATTTCTCTGCATCAAGCACAATTTCCCTTAAGAGCACACAGGGAACACAGTCAGCCTGGGGTCTGGATTTCTCTATATCTGTCTCTCCCCAGGTCCCCAGTAAGGCTGTCCACTGGCACAGCTGTGTTCAGCATCCTCTCTGTGAAACCAGTGCTTTGTGTCCCTGTTCCCTGTAGCTGACACACACACACACACACACACACACACACACACACACACCTGGGAAAGGCTGGCACAGATTACCCGCTCTACCAACTTTGCCCAGACTATAAGGTAGATTCACTGCCAACCAATTAGCTACAGTAAGGTTATTAAAAGGGTATCCAATTATGCTGTGTGAAGTTAATATTAATACAAATGGTAATGTTGACCAAATAGCCAGTCTTTCAGGAGTGGCCACAGTTATCACCAAATAAATATATGCAAATGCTCTCAGAGCTTAAATAATGAAAGTTTAAATATATTTAATAATAAATAATAACAGAACAAGAAAATACTAAATATCTATTTAAAGTAAACACCAGAGTTTCAGCCACAGGAAATATTAAAAATAACACAGCTGGAAAGATTCATACAGTTACAGAAAAACAATACTTAACTATTCTCACTTTATTGCTCTATGTTATTTAGAGAATTACTATCCCTGGTCACTTACTAGTGCAAGGCAAGATGAAGTAGGTGAGTGGTCTTCTTTCTTGGACAGGTTTCAAAAACAGACTGCTCCTGAGACCTCCGTCTCCTCTATTATTAAAACATTAGTTCTGGACAGAATGACATCACATACATCTGGTCCCCATGCAACTCCCAGTGCTAGAAGCAGTCGAGATTTAGCACCTATGTGTTACCATACACACAGATATTTGAGCTTTGTTCAGATTTGCTGCTGCTCCTGGAAGGTCATAAAACCATTTTAACAATTTTACTCCTCCTACAGAGCTACTAATCTGGGCTTCTCACAGACATTTTGTCTCTGGCTGCAGTCAGAACTGTAAGATACAATCTTTATGGCCTAATTTAATTTCAGGTATTTTTTCAAAGTTTGCTGCAGCTGGTTAACCTCTTCTCTTCCAGTATCCTCTGTTAAAACTTACACACATTTAATTCAGTTACAGTAATACATGTACATTTCTTTTCTTTCCAGCAGGGCACACTGTTGATGCATTTTAACACAAGCAACTTTACAAATACGTTTTTAAAAACAAGCATCTGTACAAATCAGTTTGATATATAAATGACATACAGTTCTTTACAAAACTGCAGCTAGCTTATGCTGGCATATGTTCGACATCTACTGCCCTACTTCTCCTGGCATGGCTGGCAGTACCTCAGATCATCAGAGGGAACAGGGAAGGCTTCCTTCTTTTGTCAGAATGCTGTGCCCATCACTAGTGAAGCTACTGCTGTCATTAATATCACCTTTAGCCATATTTTTCCTGTTGAAAACGAAATATGTATCTACTGCTCCTCAAATTTCCTTTGACAGGAGTGATTTACTGGATTTGGATTACGTTTATTTCAGGCTATTGATCTTTCATATAAAATAGTTTCTGGTAAAAAAAAAAAAAAAAAAAAGAGGGAAATCTCTTTTCCTGAAGAGACTCAATATTCTGAACTGGAAGATGCAGGAGTAGATGCAATGTTTTCTCCACATATTTCTGACTTGGACACAGAGGAGAGCTCAGTTTCTTGATTTTTCCGTATGGGGAGGGGGGTTCTCTTTCTCTGAGACTATTTCCAGAATGTCCTAGTGTTTTCACTATTTCAGGGACCTTGTCTCCACCCACCACACACACACACACACACACACACACACACACACACACACACACGCACACGCACACGCACGCACACGCACGCGCACACACACACACACTTGGCAGCCCCTTTTTTCCTTCCAAAACAAAAAAGTCTGAAGTTTCAGATGGATGAGTTCTGAAGATGGTTTATCACTGTTACAGTTGGCAGAAATTCCATTTCCAGGGGGTAATTGCTTAGCCACCAGTCCAGACACTTATTTCCACATCACATGCTGTGCCAGGGGGTGATAGACCCATTTCTTCTTTTCCATCTCGGAAGGAAGAAATGGTTCTGTGTTTATTCAAGGATGTTTTATTTTCAAAGAAAGAAAATGCTTGGAGACCGATTATAGATATTTCCTTCCTAAATCTTTTTGTGGTAGTGCCCAAGTGGTAATGCTAGATTTAAAATATGTTTATTATCACATCCTTATTAAACAAAGCTTCAGGAGTTTAATGTTTTGTGTGCCTGAATCACATTATCATTTTTCTGCCTTACCCTTTGGACTATCCCCTGCACCAAGAGTGTTCTCAAAGTGTCTAGCTCCAGTTGTAGCTCATTGTACGCTACAGGGTATCTACATTTAACCATATTTAGATGACTTGCTTATCTTTGCATAGTCTTTCTTGCAGAGTCTTTTTCAAAGTGTCAGGAATCTTTCACTTGGATGAGAGATCTTTTACACAAGTGTGGACTCCAATAAAATATTCAAGTGTATTTTGACTCCTTCACACAGTACTTTGTTCCTGGGGTGTCACCTATACACATCAATACAAACAGCTTTTCTTGTACAGGAAATAAAATTTAGATCTCCTTGTAAGCTTTTCCACTCAAACTTCAGTTACTGGAAGGGGACACCTCCCAGTACTAAATTTTGTCAAAAGGGAAATCATTTGGTGGAGACAGCAAATTTCCTTAAATCCAGATCTCCCCTTCTCCCTCCGCGTTCCAAAGCAATTGGTTATCACATATGCCTCTGACTTTGCTTGGGAAACATTTTCCGGAGGAATAAAAGTAGAAACTGTGTGCGACACCAAGGACAGACACGAGCACATAAAAAAAAAAAAAAAAAAAAAAAAAAAAGAAAGAAAGATACCTGCCCTGATCAAGGCACTCCACTGTCTGAATCATCTTTGGTCCCTGGGACCTCTTCAAGTTGTTATAGACATTACCACAGTCACATGGTACATCAACAAACAAAGAAGGAAACCAGGTTGTTTATGTAAACTCACTATAACATTAGATGTTCAAAGGATCACTTCTGTAGTAAGTTCCCTCTCTCCAGTCCCCTTCTTTTCTTAGTCTATTGTTTTTGCCAGGGTGTGGGTTTTTATTTATTTATTGTTGTTGTTCCTAGCATTGTCTTTTCAGGCCTCAGCCTCCTTCTTCCTGTTGGCATGAAAGTTCTGAAGGGCTTGGCACCCAAACCTGTTAGTCTGCTCCGCTTGAGGCGACTAACAGATTGTGGTCATGGAAGGTGTCCTGAAGTTTTGTATGCTGGCTAGCTGTTATATCCTTGCAGAACATAACCCATATAGCTTAGGCTACAGTTATGCAACTGTAAGTTTTTTGCTAGATTCTCAAAGCACCCACTTACTTATATCCAAGGACAAGGTAAATTGTGGTCCTCCAAAGTTGCTGGTAGGGGTGTGTGTATACCATGTTTGACTGGTCCATGTAGGATTGATTCTTTGCCTTATCTGTTGCTTGTCAGACTGGGCTTTGTTGGATTTGACATGATATTTTGAATCTTGTCAAAAAAAAATGACAAAATAAACAAGTGACTAGTTGCACTTCATTACTTTGTATTGCATCCTCCAACGTTGCCCGTCTTCATCATGACAGGTTATGTAAATTAAACAAACTGGACCATCTCTTGAGTCGGTCTTGAAGAACCATATATTTACTGTCTCTTGCTCCCCTGTGACTGAGTAAGGTAAAGCAAATAACAGACGAGTCTGCTTTAATGGATTTGTACCCTTTTTTTTTTTTTTTTGCATGAATGGAAATGTTTGCTGTGAATACCAGTACTGAGACATTTTGCAGACTTAAGTAAGTTTGTAGCTATTTTCATAAATAAAAGCATATATGTAGGAGCTGACGACCAACATTAAAATATTTGCTAGCTTTAAATTTTGTCACAGCAGTGTGATTTACATTATGATTTATGATATGTGAATCGGTGGGTGAAGACTAGACCCTGTTACTCTGTATGCAAAACCTAAGTCCCTAACCATAAAAATAGTGATAACGGCTCTAAATGGGATTAAGTATTAAAGAAGAGACTGTGCTATATTGCCCAGTAGGTTCTTTGCTAGAAAACAAGAACAAGCTGTCTGACCTGCCTGCTATGACCTCTCCAGCCTGCATCCATAAAATTGCCTGCGTTTCATGTGACTATCTTGTACTCAAAATAATAACTCATCGGACTGACCTGCAATTACCTAGGTAAACAGCTCTTTGTTTAGTTATTTTTTTCTGGCAGTGCTTTAAGTTAAGTTTTCACCATGTGTAAAGCGTTTTTTTTTTTGTTCTGTTTTTTTAATTGTCTTACAAAAAATCCATTTCTGGACCACTCACATCTCTGTATCAGGTACAGATTTACAGTTGGCATGTCTGCTGTTTGCTGGCAGTCAGTCAAATATGTACTGCCCAGTAGAACAGTCCTGCAAGGTCCCTGAGTATGTAAATGTGCAATTTCTGTACTTCTGAAGTGTACTGTTTACATTAAGAAAAGCTCACTCTAAAATCCACAGTAAAAACTGCAGACGAGGGTATTCATACAAATACATACAAATATTTCATTCATGGGCATTAATGCCCTTCTAGCTTGCCAATATACCAAAACACTTGTTCCCATAATAAGTGTTCAGGCTGTTCTTAAAAAAATATCTAAACTAGTACTTGCTTTAATGTAATTTGGTAATCTGTTCTATGCATCAGCTATTCTGTCAGAGAACCAATTAGTACACTTCTCATTCCTGTAGAATCTTCTACATAGGATGTCTGCTGATTCTCTAGTACTTTCTAATAACCCCAAACATTCCCAGAGGTAGTTGTCTCTAAATGCCCTATATACCTGAATAGCATCTCCTCTTAGATATCTGTAAGAGACAGTGTAGAAGTTCAGATATTTTAGTCTTTCATAATAATTTAAATTTTCACATCCATGGATGATTTTGGTATATTTCCTCTATACTCTTTCCAGTTTACTCATGCTTGTTTTCTTATAGGGTTTCCATATTGTTATTCCATACTCGAGTTTGGGTCTAATGCAACTATCAAACAATGTCAACATTTTTGGTTTCCTGGACTATATAAATCTTTTTATACAACCTATAGTTCTATAACTGTTAACTAATTGGTTGATAAGATTAGAAAAACTCATAGCTGAATCTATCTTATACTCAGGTCCTTAAATGAGTCTACAGTTTCAAGCACTGTGTGCTGTATTAAATATTCACCTTTCAATTTATGTCTCCCAAATCTCATATGCTTAGATCTGATATTGTTAATCATCGTTCATTCCTTACGCTATCGTCTCTGTGTAACAACAAAAAAAAAAACACAGAGGAAACTAAATACAGACTCCAAAAGCTCATTTATTGCAGCACAAACACTCAGGTTATGTACCAACAAGGATCTTCGATGAATAACAAGATATTCTAAACTTTAAAAACTGATAACCTCCAACCCAGAAATAGCCTCTGAAAAGGGAGATTTTAGAAGTCCCTTCAATATCAGCTTGTTTTTCCTTTCCAACAAGATTCTATTAGAAAAGTTCTCACAAATAGTACTGGGTGGGTCAACAGACAAATGGGAAGCTCCCAAACAATAAAAACACACAAAGTGTGCACCAGAAGTAGGCAGTTTGTGTCCACAATCAGAACACCGCTTAAACCCAGGACTACCTTTTTTATCTGCCATGACAGCAAATTAATTAATAGAAAAGTACCAACAATGGTACAAGAGAGTACCCGAAAGTATGAGAGAAAAAGGGAAAAAGATTACTAACGATGGTAAAGAGAGAATACCTCGCGGTAAAAGTAGTAAGAAAAGGCAGAAAAAAACCTGAAGAAATTATGAACGCTAGATGCGATAGGGAAAGAGACAATAAAATATGAACTTTTCTGACAGAAAAGTAATTTGTAAAGCTATTAAATAACAATTGACTATACTTAGCTCAACAGAGGTAGCTTGACATGACCGAATGGCAATGCGGCAAACGAAATCTGGGGCAACAGAGAGAGGGGGATTGTGGGTAAGAGTTTAGCTCGAGAGTTTGAAGCTGACGCGAGCTTGGAAAATAGCCAGCTCAGTTCCGAGCTCGGAACTGATACCCCCATGCGTAAGGAATGAACTGAATAATAGTATCGTTGAGTCCAACTACTGCGCTATCGTCTCTGTATAACAACAAAAAAAAACAAAACGCAATACAGACTCCAAAAGCTCATTTATTGCAGCACAAACACTCAAGTTATGTACCAACAAGGCTCTTCGATGAATAACAAGATATTCTAAACTTTAAAAACTGATAAGTAATAACTAGTTTAGCGCTTTCATCAACAGTATGTTGGCTTCTTCAGAACTAGTTGTTCATGTTATTCAAATGTTTAAATAACTTTTTTGGCGCCATATTCTGACTGCCGTTCTTAAAGTGATATCTACATCTTACCGCCTTGACAGTACTATAATTTGTTTATAAACACTTTTTGTGTGCGTTTCTTACCTAAAACAGATTTGTATAATATTTAATTTATATATCTATTAACAATATCAAGTGTACAATACAAAAATATATATATGTTTAAAAAAACAACATATAATTAAAATACAGCTGAATAATGTTAAAATGTGTACAAAAAATATATCTCCATACATGCCTGTTAAATACTATAAATTCCATATCAATATATGCATCATCATATTCTGATATTATATCACATCTCTAATCTAATTATAAACATTAGCCACCATACCTTTGTGAAATACTGTCTACTGTTCTAATTTCTGAATACCCCAATACTAGGTTCTCAGTTTCTTATCATTCTTTTCAATAAAATTGGTTTTATTGATATGTTATCATTTAATCCTGGTGTATTAGAAGCATCTGTGAATAGTTGCCACCAAACTTCTCTGTAGCTCAGTATCTCTCTTCTATTGCCTCCCTTGGAATTGTACTTTATATGTTCCAAAATAGCAAATCTAAATTTATGTTCTGCCCCTGTCTTTTTAATATGTCTATATACTGCATTATTTTCATCCTTTCTCTTGATACTATATAAATGATCGTATATTCTCTTCTTGAAAGGTCTTTCCGTTTTGCCTATGTAGTATCCGGGGCATATTTCACATTTTGCCATATAGACAACGGAATTGGTATTACAATTCCCAGGTTTGAATCTCATTTTGGTCTTATTAATATTATCCAATACTAACTCCCCTTCCTCCATAATATATGCGCACTGATTACAGTTACCACATTTTTTAGTAGGCTTATGCCGTTTTTCCATATAATCACTAGCTTTAGCCGTACCACTATTCTCTAACATTCTTTTTAAATTACTTGCCATTTTATAAACAAAAAATGGTCTTTCTCCTATATATCCAATCAAATTGTCGTCTACCATAAACATTTTCCAGTGTATTTCCATTATACGCTTGATTTGATGTACATAGGGACTATATTCTAACACACATGCTCTTTGGTATTTTCCTATACTCCTGGTTCTAGTGGTGTTATTCTACATTTGTCGAAATTTGTAACTCCCTAATAATGGTGTATATTTTTTTCCCCATTGTTCAACAACGTACTGTTGAAGATCATCCATCATTTTCTTGTCATATCCTCTTTCTACAAATAATTGAGTCACGTGTTCCATTTCTTTTTTCATATCTTCATACCTTTGTCATGCGGGCTACCCTTATACACTGCCCTTTGTAGACGTTATATAATTATTTTCTCGGATGATTACTCGTATATTGTAGATAGTCATTGGAAAAAGTACTTTTCCTAAATATCTTTGACTTAAATCCTTCACTATCGTGTGAAATAAATGTGTCTAAATATGCTATTCCTGTTTTACTGGTAGAATAGATGAATTTCAAGAATTCACTACTAGTATTCATGAAGGATATAAATGTATTTAGTTCTTCCTCACTACCTTCCCATAAAATATATATATCTTCCAAAAAGCGCGTGTAGTGTTTCACTTGTTTAAACATTTCATTAGGAAATATCATTGATTCCTCCCAGTACAGCATGACTAAATTTGCAAATATTGGAGCACACGCTGAACCCATTGCTACACTTATGTTTTGTTTGTAATACTCTCCTTCATAATAGATGTAGTTATGTTCGAGGACCATGGACATGCAGTCCATTATCAAACAGATCTTATCCCAATCTAAATTTGTATATTTCCTTATGCTGTTACAAAAGGATTCCAGTCCGAGTTGTTTGGGAATGCATGTAAACAGATCGATAACGTCAATAGTCACGTATATGAACTTGTTAGTCTTCATTTGTGGGGAAGTTCCCTAAAAAATCCCAGGAGTCTTTTATAAGGTGAGGGATGTTTTTATAAATGTCTTTTAACCACGAATGTATTACTACTCCTAATGGAACTGTTTTAGCTTGTATACCAGAGACAATAGGTCTAAAAGGGGGGGTCCATGATGTTTTTATGTATCTTTGGAATACCGACTAGAGTTGCTAATACCGGATGTGATACCTTCATAAAATTATATACTTCTGAATTAATTCTATTGTCTCCAATATTCTTCTATATAGGAATCTATGTGCTGATAGGCTATGTTGATTTCATTCATAGATACCGTTTGATAATTCCCTGACCGTGTTAATAAAGTGAACATTTTATTAGTGTATTCCATTTTGTCATATATAGCAACTCCTCCCCCTTTATCTGGTTTCATAATCCGAATATTTTGATCACCTATCAGATTTTTTAACACTTCCCTCTCTCCTAATGTTAGGTTGTCGTGTGTTCTTCTCACTTTATTCTTGTTCTTAAATTTATATATGTCCCTAAATACTTGTTTTTCGTATAGATCGACTTTGGGATTAGTTGGTGGAATAAATGTACTTTTTTTCTTTAAATTGTTTCCTTTGTCAACTTTCTCTTGTGATCCTTCATTGTATTTATCCTGGAAAAAAAATGATAAATTTAACTTCCGTGTAAATAATTTAATTTCACATAATTGATCCACTAGTCTAAACTGTGGTGTAGGTATATATTTCATACCCTTTGATAACAGATCAAAGTTATCTTATTTATTGTGAAATTAGTGTAGTTGTAAATTTTGAAGTTGTTATAAGTGTGGATCACTCCATCTACAACTATATCATTAGTGAAAACCTCTTCTGTTTCTTTGTCCTTTTGTTTCAATACTGTTTCAATACTGTTTCATTCCTGTCTATTCTCCCACTACATAGTTCATCAGGTAACATTACCCGTAAGCTGTTGTTTGCCTCCTTTTCCAATTGTTTATAAGCGTTCCAAGTGTTTATAAACAAATTATAGTACTGTCAAGGCAGTAAGATGTAGATATCACTTTAAGAATGGCAGTCAGAATATGGCGCCAAAAAAGTTATTTAAACTTTTGAATAACATGAACAACTAGTTCTGAAGAAGCCAACATACTGTTGGTGAAAGCGCTAAACTAGTTATTACTTATCAGTTTTTAAAGTTTAGAATATCTTGTTATTCATCGAAGATCCTTGTTGGTACATAACTTGAGTGTTTGTGCTGCAATAAATGAGCTTTTGGAGTCTGTATTGCGTTTCCTCTGTTTTTTTTTTTTTTTTGTTACACAGAGACGACAGCGTAAGAAATGAATGAGAAGTTATGTACCTACCATAACGTTCCATGTTTGTTGTCTTCTTCTCGCCTTCTTTCTTGCTGGATGGGTTCGAGCCGATCCTCTGCTCCGACTCGGCCAATACTAAAGCTCGAGAGCTATTTTTACCGGCTCGAGGCTCCCCTATATCCCACAATGCTAGGCGGTAAATACCCAGATCTCGTTTGCCGCTTTAGCTACGAGGTGCTTGTTTCTACCGGCTCTGCAGGTTAGTGATTTTTTTATAGTTGTAAAACTTTAAAATCCCCTTATTTTTCTTAGGATAGTTTCTTAACGTTTGTTTAGTTATCTATACCTAGTTTCATTCGGGTTCCCCTAATTGTTTTTCCCGTTTATCCCCTGTTAATTTCTTTAGGCCTTCGGGCCCTCCTCCCTTCCCCTTAGTCATACTTTATTGTGGGAGTGGTTGGCTTATTTTTCCCCTTTCTTTAAAGGTGTGTCTGTGTTTTACAGCTCTTTAGGATGTCTAAAGACTCCAAGGTCTCAGGCTTCAAGAAGTGTGACTCGTGCTGTCAGAAAATGTCTCTGACAGACGGTCACACTTCTTGTGTATATTGCCTGGGACCTTTGCACCTGCAGGACTCTTGTTCTGTCTGCCATGCTTTCAGTCCAAGAGTCCTGCAGGAACGCAAAAATAAACTTATACTTCGAGGCTTATTAAAGCCTGAAGGCTCCCTGACCCAGACCGCGTCAGGAAAACCTTCCAAGGCGTCTGCTCCAGCTTCGGAGCCGTCCGCTGGTGGCTCTAAGGCTGCTTCGACATCGACTCTGTCTGGAGCCGATGTTTCGAAGACCAAAACTGTTACCTCGGCTACGGCTGGAGCCGAGAGGTCCGAGACTCGGACGGCTCCGATAGTTTTTTCGGAGCCATCTACTAGAAAGAGGTCGAGATCTCCATCCACTGGCTCTATCCACTCGGCCCCGGGATCTCCACTCTTATCAGAGAGGAGCCATAGGTCCCACTCCTCTCGGTCCTCCAGACATTCCGACCACAACTTAGAGAGGGTGGTGAGCAGACTTCTCAAGTCCCAGGCACAGGCCCAAATACTGCATAGCCCTACCCAACGGTCAGTGGCTATACTCATCCCTTCCTCAGTTCCTCCTCCGATTCCCATGAGTTCAGAGCCGGAGCTTCTGGGAGCCATGACTGTCAGTGCGTTGGAGCCGATACTTCCACTTTCGGCTCCGTCGTCAGCTCCGATCTCCTCCTTGGAGTGATCTGGGCACCGGGCTTCCCTCGGCTCCGAGGGGGAGAGTGGCATCGGACCCTTGTCCGAGCCCATTCTCCCTCTCGGAGCTTTGGCGCTGGTGAGCTCGGCCCCGACATCGGCCTCGGAGCCGTCCCTTTTGGTGCCGGGAGGAGTCCTCGTCTCTTTGGAGCGGGGATCTTCGGCCCCGCCTGATCGGGGCACCTTCGAGGTCATGCAGAGTGGGCTAGACCCAGTGTCTGCTCCACAGTCTGCTCCCTCAGCTCCTCCCTCTACAGTGCCTGCGATGATCTCTACCCACCCTCTCGTCCCAGACCGTAGAGAGCCAACGTCTCAAGTTTCCCCACTGGGAATATCCTCCTCTTCCGAGGCTTCTCCTGATTCTTTAGGGGAACCCCCTCGGAAGAAACAATGCAAGAGGAAGCATATTGACTCCCCCGAGTCTATCACCTCGGATACCGACTTGGATGAGTCGGAAGGGTCCCCACGGTCCTCCTCTGAGGATGTCTCCTTTTCAGACATCCTTGAGATCCTTAGACAGAGGGGGAACTGGTCCACCCTTAGCCCTTCAGAGGACGAGTCGGTCTACCTTGAGGCTTTTGGCTCTCGCCCTTCCACCTCCTGGGTATCTCCTCCCTTTGACCCCCTCATGGAAGTGGTGGCAAGGAAGGCATGGACAGCCCCTGATACGGTGGAACCTACCCCACGAAGGCCTTCCAAGTTTATTACAGCTCCTAAGGACAAAGAATTCTTATCCAAGGGCGTCTCTGTTGATGCTATGGTGGTGGCCGCAGCCACTAAGAAGGAATTAGCCGATCCTTCGGTACCTATCCATCCTCCTAATAAGGAATCTAGGACTGGATAGGTACGGTAAGCGGATGTTCTCCTCAGCGACCTTTGCTATCCGTTCGCTGAACTACTTGTCACTTCACCCGTCTTCAGAGAGATGTGCTCAAGGAAATGGGTGATGCTTTGCAGGATCCAACAACTGAGGGGTTTCGAGACAAAATGAACTCCCAGTTGGCAACCCTGAATTCAATCGTCAACTCCTCCATGCGGCTTCTTTCCTATGCGGCCGATGGGTCCGCTGGCACAGGTGTAGCTTTGCGACGTCACGCCTGGATGCGGCTTTGTAACTTTGTGGACCCTTTCAAGGCATCCTTCACCAATTCCCCTTTTGATGGTTCAGCGTTGTTTGGACCTCAGGTGAAGGACACGTTGACTAGGTGCGAACAGGATGGCAAGACTCTCTCTGCCGTGGGAGTCCGGTTTTCTACCCCTTCTAGACCGTATCCCAAGGGTCAGAATGGGGGGAAAATGTGGTTCCGCAAATCACAGGGAGTCTCGCCTGATGCACGGAGTCAGTTCCCCTCTAGAGGCAGAGGGGGGAACAACAATAGACGCCACCCTAGGGGCAGGGGGGGGGTCCGCAAAATCAAGGTAGCAGAGAGACTCTCTCTGACAAACCTTTTCAGCATCCCTGAGGAGCTGCCCGACTGTCCACCTTCGGAGGCAGTCGGGGGAAGTTTATCGCTGTATCTAGAAGCCTGGCTTTCTCTCACCCAAGACAAATGGGTACAGTCGATTATATCAGAGGGTTACAAAATCCCCTTTGTCCACATCCCATCTCAACCAAAGGGGCCCCTTCCAGATGTTCCACCCGGTCTAAGGGAACAAGCAGCGCTAGAAATATCAAAGCTGCTGTCAGAAAGAGCTATCCAGCCAGTCCCGGCAGACCAGCAAGGATCCGGAATCTACTCCAAATTCTTTTTGGTTCCAAAAAAGACAGGGGACTGGAGACCAATATTGGATCTCAGCAGACTAAACAGGTCTGTAAACAAAACAAAATTCCGGATGGTCACGCTTCAGTCCATTCTACCCTTCTTGGGTCAGGACAATTGGATGTGCTCAATAGACCTTCAGGATGCGTACTATCATATCAAGATGCACAGATGCTCCAGAAGGTTCCTCCGCTTCCGGCTGGGAGCCAGCCACTATCAGTTCAGAGCCCTGCCCTTTGGTCTCACTACAGCCCCCCGAGTGTTCACAGCTCATCTGAGACGACAAGGATTCCAGGTGTTTCCATATTTAGACTGGCTCCTTACCACTACCACCAGGCGTCAACTTCTCATATCCAGAGACTACACTATTCATACTTGTCAAGCTCTAGGCATTTCCATAAATTAAGAAAAATCTGCCTTGTTGCCTTGTCAGGCTATTATCTTTATAGGCGCCTCCTTAGACACGATTCATCTTTCCGCAAAGCTAACAGAGCAAAGAGTATCAGATATCCGCAAACATGTTCACATTCTTCTTCAGTGCGACAGGATCAAAGCCAGGTTTGTCTTAAAGGTTTTAGGTCTCATGGCAGCTGCCATTACACTTCTTCTCCTAGCCCGCTTTCACATGCGGATCCTCCAGTGGATGCTGTTTTCTCAGTGGTCCTTCCAACAGCTTCCAATGTCTCACAGTATTCTGCTGACCCAGTCATGCAAAAAGCATCTATCTTGGTGGATGACCTCCCCTCAAGTTCTTCAGGGCAGATCATTCATCCCCCCCCCCCCCGGTTGCCACAGTGACAACGGACGCCTCCCTGATCGGGTGGGGGGGCATTATCAGGGCAGGACAGTCCAGGGTACATGGCAACCTTTCGAAAGCCATTTGCACATAAATGTCCTGGAGATGAGAGCAGTACTTTTAGCGTTGCAAGCCCTTCAGCACTCTCTTCCCACCAGGACTATTGCAATTCAGACAGACAATATGTCTGTAGTATGGTACATCAACAAACAGTGCGGAATCAAGTCTTATCCCTTATGTCGAGAGGCACTTGGACTTTGCCAGTGGGCGATCTCATCTCAGCGGTTTCTGATAGCAACGCACATCCCCGGGAAGTCCAACGTGATAGCGGACAAGTTGAGCAGGGCCATACTCATACCACACGCGTGGTCTCTCAAACAGTCAGTGCTAGAAGAAATTTTTCAGAAATGGGGCCGACCTTGCTGCAATCTTTTTGCTACTCCCCAAAACAGCAAGTGTCACGATTTCTTCACCCTCTTTCCTCTACCAGGTCAACCCGCCAGGGACGCTCTAGTCCACGATTGGCCCCAGGGACTTCTGTATGCCTTTCCCCCTTTCCACTGATCTCTCAAGTAATTCAGAAAGCTACCGCATTGAGAGTCGACATGATCCTCATTGCCCCTTACTGGCCTCATCAGATATGGTTTCCGTTCCTTCACCGGTTTCTGTTGGAGCAGCCTTGGCATCTGGATCCAGTGCCAGATCTTTTGACCCATCAATCGGGTCAGCTGCACCACTCCCTCCCATCTCTCAACCTCACAGCTTGGTTGCTCCGCTTCCTACCCTAGCCAGGCTTCCTTTAATTTCCCATTTGGTCCGTAACATCCTTATAGCTTCCCACAAGTCTTCTACATGAGGGATTTACAATAGCAAGTGGAAACGTTTTTCCTTCTGGGCAGCAACTAATAACATAGACCCTTTCACTGCACCTATCCAGTCTATACTAGACTTCCTGGCAGAACTTTTTCACTCCGGTTCTTCTTCGTCTACTATTAGAGTACAATTGGCGGCTATATCTAATTTCCATGTAGGCTTTTCAGACTCCAGCATCATGTCCCATAAACTTTGCAAAGCCTTTCTAAAAGGTATCTTTTTGCTCAAGCCCCCAATTAGAGACCCCCCACCTCAGTGGGACTTAAATTTGGTTCTAGCCTCCTTGATTCCCCCCCCCCCCTTCGAACCGGTCGCTTCCTGCTCTCTGAAATTGCTTTCATGGAAAACCCTTTTTCTAGTAGCCATAACATCTGCTAGACGGGTATCTGAACTTCATGCTCTTTGCAGTCGTCCTCCATACTTAGTTTTCCACAAAGACAGGGTGTCCCTTCGGACCAACCCTTCCTTTTTACCCAAAGTTTCTTCTGAGGCGAATCTGAATCAGACAATCGACCTTCCAGTTTTCTTCCCTAATTATTCCAACAAGGCAGAACAAAAGTTACATTTCCTAGATGTTCATCGCCAGCTTCGTTATTATTTGGATAGGACTAAACAGTTTAGGAAGTCTAACCAGCTATTCCTATCTTATGCGGAAGGCAAGATGGGCCTTCCAGTTTCCAAAGTGTCCCTTTCGAGATGGCTGGCCTCTGTAATTTCCTTCATTTATGAACTCAGACACCAAAAGCTACCATCACAACCTAGAGCTCATTCAACCAGGGCATTAGCTACGTCTGTAGCATTTCAAGACAAGACTGCCCATAGATTCCATCTGTCAAGCAGCTACATGGGCTTCTCCTCATACCTTTATCTCACATTATAAATTGGATATGGCCTCCAAAAACCAGGCTAACTTTGGTTCCACCGTACTCAAGAGTCTGTTCCGATGAGCCACCCAGGATAAGGGTGCTAGGGACGCGGTCCCATCCAGCAAGAATGAAGGCGAGATTGACAACTTAACATTGAGAAGTTATGTACCTACCATACCGTTCCATGTTAGTTTTCTTCCATGTTAGTTGTCTTCTTCTCGCCTTCTTTCTTGCGTCCCATCCTCCATCCCCCTAGCCTGGACAGACCGAGAGGATCCTTAGGATCTTTTATCTTCCACAACGTCAACCACCTCTATTGCCCCTGATTGATAGTTCTACAGGTAGTTTCTATAGAGGTGGATGTCATTTTTCTCTGTCTCTAGGAGACCAGCACTGCTATACTTTCAGCTATCAAACGAGATCTGGGTATTTACCGCTTAGCATTGTGGGATATAGGGGAGCCTCGAGCCGGTAAAAATAGCTCTCGAGCTTAAGTATTGGCCGAGTCGGAGCTGAGGACTGGCTCCGAACCCATCCAGCAAGAAAGAAGGCGAGAAGAAGACAACTAACATGGAACTTCTCATTCATTCCTTACGCTATCGTCTCTGTGTAACAACAACAAAAAAACACAGAGGAAACGCAATACAGACTCCAAAAGCTCATTTATTGCAGCACAAACACTCAAGTTATGTACCAACAAGGATCTTCGATGAATAACAAGATATTCTAAACTTTAAAAACTGATGAGTAATAACTAGTTTAGCGCTTTCACCAACAGTATGTTGGCTTCTTCAGAACTAGTTGTTCATGTTATTCAAAAGTTTAAATAACTTTTTTGGCGCCATATTCTGACTGCCGTTCTTAAAGTGATATCTACATCTTACTGCCTTGACAGTACTATAATTTATTTATAAACACTTGGAACGCTTATAAACAATTGGAAAAGGAGGCAAACAACAGCTTACGGGTAATGTTATCTGATGAACTATGTAGTGGGAGAATAGACAGGAATGAAATAGTAGCAGAAACAGTATTGAAACAAAAGGACAAAGAAACAGAAGAGGTTTTCACTAATGATATAGTTGTAGATGGAGTGATCCACACTTATAACAACTTCAAAATTTACAACTACACTAATTTCACAATAAATAAGATAACTTTGCTCTGTTATCAAAGGGTATGAAATATATACCTACACCACAGTTTAGATTAGTGGATCAATTATGTGAAATTAAATTATTTACACGGAAGTTAAATTTATCTATTTTTTTCCAGGATAAATACAATGAAGGATCACAAGAGAAAGTTGACAAAGGAAACAATTTAAAGAAAAAAAGTACATTTATTCCACCAACTAATCCCAAAGTCGATCTATACGAAAAACAAGTATTTAGGGACATATATAAATTTAAGAACAAGAATAAAGTGAGAAGAACACACGACAACCTAACATTAGGAGAGAGGGAAGTGTTAAAAAATCTGATAGGTGATCAAAATATTCGGATTATGAAACCAAATATACACATTTAGATTGAGATGAGATCTGTTTGATAATGGACTGCATGTCCATGGTCCTCGAACATAACTACATCTATTATGAAGGAGAGTATTACAAACAAAACATAAGTGTAGCAATGGGTTCAGCGTGTGCTCCAATATTTGCAAATTTAGTCATGCTGTACTGGGAGGAATCAATGATATTTCCTAATGAAATGTTTAAACAAGTGAAACACTACATGTGCTTTTTGGAGGATATATATATTTTATGGGAAGGTAGTGAGGAAGAACTAAATACATTTATATCCTTCATGAATGCTAGTAGTGAATTCTTGAAATTCATCTATTCTACCAGTAAAACAGGAATAGCATATTTAGACACATTTATTTCACACGATAGTGAAGGATTTAAGTCAAAGATATTTAGGAAAAGTACTTTTTCCAATGACTATCTACAATATACGAGTAATCATCCGAGAAAATAATTATATAACATCTACAAAGGGCAGTGTATAAGGGTAGCCCACATGACATCAAGGTATGAAGATATGAAAAAAGAAATGGAACACGTGACTCAATTATTTGTAGGAAGAGGATATGACAAGAAAATGATGGATGATCTTCAACAGTACGTTGTTGAACAATGGGGAAAAAAATATACACCATTATTAGGGAGTTACAAATTTCGACAAATGGAGAATAACACCACTAGAACCGGGAGTATAGGAAAATACCAAAGAGCATGTGTGTTAGAATATAGTCCCTATGTACATCAAATCAAGCGTATAATGGAAATACACTGGAAAATGTTTATGGTAGATGACAATTTGATTGGATATATAGGAGTAAGACCATTTTTTGTTTATAAAATGGCAAGTAATTTAAAAAGAATGTTCGAGAACAGTGGTATGGCTAAAGCTAGTGCTTATATGGAAAAACGGCATAAGCCTACTAAAAAATGTGGTAACTGTAATCAGTGTGCATATATTATGGAGGAAGGGGAGTTAGTATTGGATAATATTAATAAGACCAAAATGAGATTCAGACCTGGGAACTGTAATACCAATTTCGTTGTCTATATGGCAAAATGTGAAATATGCCCCGGATACTACATAGGCAAAACGGAAAGACCTTTCAAGAAGAGAATATACGATCATTTATATAGTATCAAGAGAAAGGATGAAAATAATGCACCATATAGACATATTAAAAAGACAGGGGCAGAACATAAATTTAGATTTGCTATTTTGGAACATATAAAGTACAATTCCAAGGGAGGCAATAAAAGAGAGATACTGAGCTACAGAGAAGTTTGGTAGCAACTATTCACAGATGCTTCTAATACACCAGGATTAAATGATGACATATCAATAAAACCAATTTTATTGAAAAGAATGATAAGAAACTGAGAACCTAGTATTGGGGTATTCAGAAATTAGAACAGTAGACAGTATTGCACAAAGGTATGGTGGCTAATGTTTATAATTAGATTAGAGATGTGATATAATATCAGAATATGATAATGATGCATATATTGATATGGAATTTATAGTATTTAACAGGCATGTATAGAGATTTTTTTAGTACACATTTTAACATTATTCAGTTGTATTTTAATTATATGTTGTTTTTTTAAACATATATATAATTTTGTATTGTACACTTGATATTGTTAATAGATATATAAATTAAATATTATACAAATCTGTTTTAGATAAGAAACTCACACAAAAAGTGTTTATAAACAAATTATAGTACTGTCAAGGCGGTAAGATGTAGATATCACTTTAAGAATGGCAGTCAGAATATGGCGCCAAAAAAGTTATTTAAACATTTGAATAACATGAACAACTAGTTCTGAAGAAGCCAACATACTGTTGGTGAAAGCGCTAAACTAGTTATTACTTATCAGTTTTTAAAGTTTAGAATATCTTGTTATTCATCGAAGAGCCTTGTTGGTACATAACTTGAGTGTTTGTGCTGCAATAAATGAGCTTTTGGAGTCTGTATTGCGTTTTGTTTTTTTTCGTTGTTACACAGAGACGAAAGCGCAGTAGTTGGACTCAACGATACTATTATTCAGTTCATTCCTTATGCATGGGGTATTGGTTCCGAGCTCGGAACCGAGCCGGCCATTTTCCAAGCTCGCGTCAGCTTCAAACTCTCGAGCTAAACTCTTACCCACAATCCCCCTCTCTCTGTTGCCCCAGATTTCATTTGCCGCATTGCCATTCGGTCGTGTCAAGCTACCTCTCTTGAGCTAAGTATAGTCAATTGTTATTTAATAGCTTTACAAATTACTTTTCTGTCAGAAAAGTTCATATTTTATTGTCTCTTTCCCTATCGCATCTAGCGTTCATAATTTCTTCAGGTTTTTTTCTGCCTTTTCTTACTACTTTTACCGCGAGGTATTCTCTCTTTACCATCGTTGGTAATCTTTTTCCCTTTTTCTCTTATACTTTCGGGTACTCTCTTGTACCATTGTTGGTACTTTTCTATTAATTAATTTGCTGTCATGGCAGATAAAAAAGGTAGTCCGGAGTTTAAGCGGTGTTCTGATTGTGGACACAAACTGCCTACTTCTGGTGCACACTATTTGTTTTTATTGTTTGGGAGCTTTCCATTTGTCTGTTGACCCACCCTGTACTATTTGTGAGAACTTTTCTAATAGAATCTTGTTGGAAAGGAAAAACAAGCTGATATTGAAGGGACTTCTAAAATCTCCCTTTTCAGAGGCTATTTCTGGGTCTGAGGTCTCAACCCCTCCTAGAGCCCATAAGAAAATGGATGTTCCTACTAAGGCAAAATCTTTGCCTTTGTCCCCGGCTGGGGACTCCCGCCAACAAAAACCTAAAAAGGCTAAAGTTTTGACTCTGGAGCGCTCTGTCAGCCCCAGTGCTTTCAGTGCCTAGACCTTCGGCACCAAGGCCTTCGGCTCCGTTAGGGATTTCGACTCCATCTTCTCCTGCAGCCTTCTATATATCGGCACCGAGGGGCTCCTTGGTTCAGACCATTACCACTGTATCAGCACCGACCGTTCAGTCGGCACAGACCTTGACAGCGATGGCTCCGAGATTATTGTTAACTCCAGTTTTGTCGGTTCCAGCTTTGGCACTGACCACCACTTTGGCACCGATCCCTGTATCAGTGCAGACAATGACCTCAGCACTGATGACTTCAGTGCAGACAACAGTAGTCCAGTCTCTCTCGGCACCATTGTCCTCAGTGCGGTTAGATGAGATGGGCACCGAGTCTGTCTCTTCTGTGGACAGGCCTGTTTCTCCCTCAGTCTAAATTGAGGTCCACTTGAAGCCTTCCCGAACATGTGTTCTGTCTTGTGGACCAGGTACTCTTGGCCAGAGGTATCCCACCCCTCAGGAACAATCCTTCCTTGGGAGGTGATCACCCATCTCCAAAGACCCCTTCTTATTCTCCTACTTCATTGCCTTTGAAGTCCATGGATGTAGCACATTCTTCTCCTTCTGCGGTTCCCTTTATGGATCTCACTAAGGAACCACAGTTGCTTTTGTGGCAGGAAAGTTTTGCTACAACCTAGGATGTCAGCTGTGACATGCATAGCTTGCTGCTCCACAGCTATCCAGGGACTCCGGGTCGGCAGGAAAGTTTTGCTACAACCTAGGATGTCAGCTGTGACATGCATAGCTTGCTGCTCCACAGCTATCCAGGGACTCCGGGTCGGCAGGCTGAGCCACTTAGGGGAGGGGGTGTCCCCTTTCCTAGACATACACTCCTCTTCGGGTGGACCAGCCTTCCAACTGATGGAGAAGGCTTTCGCTTCTGCTGATGATACCGGACTGTCTATACCTCTGGCCACCTCTGGTACAATGGTTTCACAAGTCGCATCTAGCAGACACCAGGTGCAAGGGCCACAGGACATATTCCTTCAGGAATCCCCTTTTTCGCTGTCTTCTCCAGCTTCTCCCACTGAGGAGGTCCACTGGAAAAGTTTGTGTAAGAGGAAGCACATGGACTCCACAGAGGAGTCCCTCACCGAAGACACAGATTTCAATGAGGGGGAAGGATCCCCTCGGTCACCCTCTGAGGTATCCTTTGGTGAGATCCTCAAAATCCTGAAACAGAGAGGTGACTGGCAGTCCTCTAATCAGGGCTCTGAGGAATCTGTGTTCCTGCAGGCTTTTCGAGCCCGGCCCCCTACTGCCTGGGTTACTCCACCTGCCAATGAACTTGTCCGGCTCATCGTGCAGCATGCTTGGAAGGCTCCTGATACCGTCGAAGCTATTCCCCGGAGGCCAGATAAGATCTTGTCCCCTCCTGCTTTGGATCCCCATTGGTCCAAAAGGTCTTCCTGTGGATGCTTTGGTGGTGACGGCCGCAACAAAAAAAGATCTGGCAGAAGAAGAAAGCCAGACTGTCCATCCACCTAGCAAAGAGTCCCGGGCCCTGGACAGGATAGGGAGGCACACCTTTGCTTCAGCGACCTTTGCTATCAGGTCCCTGAATTATATGGCACATTTTACCAGGCTTCAAAGGGATCTGGTTTCTGAGCTTTCTGAAACCTTGTCTGGTGCCATGTCTGATGCGGTCCGTGACAAAGTGGCCTCTCGGCTGGCCACCATTGAGTCAATATCTAACTCCTCTATGCGACTAATATCTCACGCATCAGAAGGAGCAGCTAGAGCAGTGGGTTCAGCTGCGGTCTTGAGACTACATGCCTGGATGGGCTTGTGCAACTTCACGGAACCCTTTAAGTCTTTTTTTTTCTTAATGCCCCCATTGAGGCCTCCTCGTTGTTTGGGCCCAAAGTTAAAAGCACACTGGCCAGATGTGAACAGGACGGTAAGACCCTTTCGGCCATAGGTGTCCATTACTCTTCCCCTCAACATGCTTTCTCCCGAAACCAAAAGAGTGGGAAGATGTGGTTCAAGAAATCTCAGGGTTCTTTCCATGACACACAGGCCAAGTTCTCCCCCAGAGGCAGAGGGGGACCGCGTAACCAGGGTTCCAGGTATTCTTTCCCTGGTCAATCCTACCAGCGCTCCTGAACAGCGGCCCAACTCCTTTCCTCCAGAGGTGGTTGGGGGACGTTTTTCCTAGTACCTTTCTGCCTGGCTAACCATCACCACCGATTCTTGGGTACAAAGGATCATAACCAGAGGTTATCGTATCCCTTTCGATCTTTGTCCCGTCCCTTCAAAAAATCTTCCCAACATTCCACCTAGTCAAAGGGAAGAAGCAGCACTAGAGATAGAAAAACTGCTAAGAAAAAGAGTCATCCAAATAGTTCCTCCAGACCAGATAGAATCCGGATTCTACTCGAGACTATTTTTGGTGACAAAGAAAACCGGGGACTGGAGACCAATTTTGGATCTCAGTGTATTGAACAAGTTTGTGAGAGAACAAAAATTCTGGATCGTCACAATACAGTCTATCCTCCCACTTTTGGAAAAAGACGATTGGATGTGCTCTATAGATCTTCAAGATGCATACTACCACATAAAGGTGGACAGGCCATCAAGAAGATGTCTGCGCTTCCGTGCGGGAGCCAGTCACTGCCAGTTCAGAGTACTGCCCTTCGGACTCTCTACAGCCCCCAGAGTGTTCACAAAGTGCATGGCAGTTGTCACAGCTCACTTGCGACTTCAAGGATTCCAGGTGTTTCCATACCTAGACGACTGGCTCATTTCCACCCCCACCAGGCATCTACTGGAAAAAGTCCTGGCATACTCTCTCCTCGCTGTTCAAAGGCTAGGCATAACCATAAACTGACAGAAATCCAATCTCACCCCATCTCAGTTGACAGAATTCATAGGGGTTATCTTGGACACAAAAAACTGCAGAGCTGCTATTCCAGAGCACAGAATTCTAAGGATAAAGCAACAACTAATTCCAATCCTTTCAAAGGAAAAATCCACGGCTCACTCGGTTCTACAGCTGTTGAGTTCCATGGCAGCCTCCATCACCATTGTTCCCCTGGCCAGGTTTCATATGAGGCTTCTACAATGGCTACTGCTCACCCAATGGTATCCTTTTCAGCATCCTCTTTCAACCATGATTCGAGTAACCCACAGGTGCAAACAGGATTTAAATTGGTGGTTGACACACAATCTCTCACAATGGTCTTGCCCCTTCTCCCCAGCAATGCAAGGCCACAGTGACCACAGACGTCTCCCTGATGGGGTGGGGGGGCTATGTCAGGGACAGACAGTCCAAGGCACTTGGTCCGAACTGGAGGCCCATCTGGATATAAGTGTTCTATAGCTGAGGGCAGTGCTTTTTTTTACTCCGTGTTTTTTATTAATCTTTCAAATAATTCCATTGTATAATAATCTTAATACATTTTCTGATAAGTAAAATAGTATGATTACTATATACAATATTTACAGTTGGCCTGAAATTAATTATATTGATCAGTCTAGTCAGAGTAACATCATATTAATGAGAGATCATTTGTTCCTTTTTCTTTTACTCTCATTAAGAGTTTGAATTCAAGTTTAGTGTCTCAATAAGTGATAGTATTTTTTCCCATGGATTCTTGTTCCATCGTCTTTGTGCTAATCTTAGTTATTTTACTCTGGTTTCCAGTAATGCAGATGTTCTTCATCTCACATTGCTGCAGTCATAACCTGTGGGTAGTCCGCTGTCCTCGGTCGGCCCGAATACCAAAGTGTTAGGCTGGCGTCGGTCATGGTCGCTCAGATCTGACGTCAGTACGTCGTGGTACTAAAGCGCATGACCGACGCCATATCCTCAGTCTTTCTTGCCGCATGGTCCGAAGCAGAAGCAGCGTTTGCAAGTGCCATTCGGCGTCCTGAAACTTTCGTATTCTGAGTTTCAGACCGAAGACCAAGTTGGGCTAAGTACCCCGTTGGGAATATTTTGTCTTTTCTTGCCTCAGTTAAATCCGGATGTCAGAAAAAGTGAATAATTGTATTTCTTGTGGGAAACAGATACCTCATAGGGATTACCACTCTCTCTGTATTCCTTGCTTGGGGCCTGAGCACGGCGTCGGGTGTCGCTTTTGTGCTAGATTTAATAAGCGCACCATTAAACGCAGGTTAGATTGTGCTAGGCTTGTCTTCGGTAAGCGGTGTAACTATAATATGCCGTCGGACCCTCCGCCCGCTACCGCTAAGAAGCGTAAGGAAAAATCGTTAAAATCCAAGCAGGATGAGTCGTCCGTTACGGACGCCGGTTCTTTAGAAACTACGGTGGAATCTGGGGATCCAGCCGAGGTTTCAGCTGAGTCTCAGGGGGAGCCTTTAATTTTGCAGGATGTAGCCTCTCAGGAGTCGGGTCAGGCTGAGGGGGCCTCTCAGGTCTCTGTAGTCCCTTCTTTGCATAAGGTGGTTAGGCCTTCTACTTCTGTCTCTAAGGCACCTTCCAAGGTCAGGCCTGGTTTGTCTTCCTCTGGCGTCAGCCCTAGTTCTGCAGGTTCTGTGCCTAAAAAGCATATGCTGAAAATGGCAGAGGATTTGATTTCCTTAATCAGGGGTTCTATGCCCCCTCCAGATAAGAGGCCTAGGGTGGAGCCAGAGGTGGAAGGATTGGAGCATTCTTCAGATTACTCGGAGTCTTCGGTTGAAGACATTCAGGATTTTCCTCCTTATTCTGATTCAGATGCAGAGGATTCTAGTCCTTCTGCTTCCCCTCCAGAGGATTTTTCTTTTTCTGAAACCCTACATTCCATGAGGGAGCATTTTAAGTGGGAAGGTCAGGATTTCTCGGATTCTCGAAAGAGACTTAGGGAATTTTTGTTTTTACAACAGCATAGGCCCTTGGCTATACCCCCTGTTTTGGATGTTGTTCAGGATGTTTTCTCTGAAGCTTCCCTTAATCCTGATTTTTTGCCTCCTGCCCCGGTCAAGCCGGACAGGTATTACAGAGTGCCAGAGGCTCATAAATATTTGTATAAGAGCCCAAGAGCTGATCCGGAAACTATTAGCCAGGGACCTAAGGGTGTCGGGGCTTCTGTTGTAAAGAATCCAGTTCCTATGGATAAAGATTCTAGAGCTTTGGATAGGTGGGGTAAAAAAGTGTATACCTCTTCCACTCTAGCAATGAGGGCTTTGAATTGCCAGTTTCATATGCTGAAGTACCAGAATTTTCTTCTAAGTCAGTTAAAATCTAAGGTAGATGCTTTGGCAGAGGGCATAGAGTGTAAGGAATTGCAGGATTTAGTTCATGCCTCTGATCACGTGGGTAAGCATTCTTTGCAGTGTGGTTTTGATGCTCTTCAGGCTTCTTCCAGGGTGGCTGCCACTGGATCAGTTATTCGTAGGCACGCCTGGCTTAAGGATCAGAACTTGTCAGAGCATGTGAAAGCTCCCCTTCAATCAGAAGTTCTGTTTGGCTCTCCTGTGGAGTCAGTTTTGAAAAAAATGGAGGACAAAGCTAAGTCTATGCAGACAGTTAAGGATTTTTTACAGGTGCAGCCCCCTAAGTTTAGCAGAAATTGGCCTACTAAGGGATGGGCTTATCCTTCTTCTGATTTACAGTCTAGGGGCAGATCTAGACGTGGTAGGGGCAGGGCTCATGCTCAGGGTTCTTTCAGGCCTAGGACGTGGAGTTCCCCTACACAATCTTCAGGTGAGGGCAGGGGTCAGCCTTTTCGTAAACAGACCCAATGACCTGTATCTTCAGCTGCCAGATCCCTCCTGTCTGGCAGCTCCTCTGGGAGGAAAGTTGGCACTTTTCAGGCGAAATTGGCTTTTAGTCACCCAGGACAAATGGGTGTTGGACATTATAGACCGAGGCTACAAGTTTTATTTCCACACCTTGCCTCCTTTCAAAGGCATGCCAGACGTTCCTCCTCAGCAAAGGTTGGAGGCTCACAAACAGATTTCTTTGCTTTTAAAAATGGGGGCTATCCAGGGGGTCCCTCCGTCAGAAGTGGGCCTAGGATTTTATTCACGCCTGTTTTTGGTACCAAAGAAAGGAAACACTTGGAGGCCAATTCTGGACTTATCTATTCTCAACACATACCTAGACATTCCCAAATTCAAGATGTTAACTTTGCAACAGCTTTTGCCTCTACTAGGCAAAGATCACTGGATGCTAACTCTGGATCTCAAAGAGGCTTATCTTCACATTCCTATCAGGCCCAGCTGCAGGAGGTTCCTGCGTTTTCGGGCTGGCACTTTTCATTATCAATTCTCTGCATTGCCCTTTGGCTTGTCTACTGCACCCAGGGTGTTCACAAAAGTCCTGGCTCCGGTGATAGCCTTCTTAAGACTAAGGGGAATTCAAATTTATCCTTATCTGGACGATTGCCTGATTCTTGCTCAAGACAAAGTCGAGTTACTTCACCATCTTCAGTATGTTATGACAGTGTTAAGGTGCCTAGGGTATTCTGTGAACGAAACAAAGTCCAGTCTAGTACCCTCTCAGGACATGTGCTTTCTGGGTGTGAGACTGAACACAGCCTCTCAGATGGCGTTTCTGACCCCGGACAAACAAAGAAATCTTGCCCTTTACTTCCAGCAATTATCTCTACGGTCCAGGCTGACTGCAAGGACAGTCCTTCAAGCCTTGGGGTTCATGGCATCTTGTATTCTGGTGCTTCCCAATGCCAAACTGCATATGAGGAAGCTACAATGGTATCTCAAAAGCGTATGGACTCAACACTGCCACGATTTGGACACTGTCAATCAGATAATACCTTGCATCCAAAGGGAATTCTTGTGGTGGGCTCAGGAATGTCACCTAAACAAGGGACTCTCTGTGACCCGACCAGAGGCGAGTCAGATCTTAACGACAGATGCCTCGGACGTGGCTTGGGGAGCACACTTCAGTGGGAAATGGGTTCAAGACACGTGGCCTCCCAGACTACAACATTTGCATATCAACATGAAGGAGATGTTAGCAGTCCAATTTGCCCTGATGGCCTTCAAGGATCTACTTCAACCAGGCCAGGTGTTGATTCAAACAGACAACACAACAGTCATGTGGTACATCAACAAGCAAGGGAGAACCCATTCGTACCCTCTTTGCAGACAAGCTATGATTTTGTGGGAGACTGCTCTCAGTTTGCACCTCACTCTTCAGGCAAGGTTTCTGCCGGGAGCACAGAACTCCTTAGCAGATGTTTTGAGCAGACAGATGGTGGATCCCCACGAGTGGAAATTGGATCCTCATGTATTTCAACAGTTGACGGTGGCTTGGGGAACTCCAGACATAGATCTGTTCACTTCTCCACTAAATTTCCAACTGCCAAAGTTTTGCACAAAGCTGTTTCACCCAAAAGTTTGGAAAGTGGATGCTCTATCATTCAGTTGGAACAACCTTCACGTCTATGCCTTTCCTCCTCTGCCTCTTCTTCCCAAGGTGCTCTTGAAGGTCAGACAAGACAAGCCTTGCATGATTCTGATAGCTCCAGATTGGCCACGTCAGCACTGGTACCCTCTGCTGAGGAGTTTAGTACGGAAGCCTCCTTGGCCTTTACCATCAGTTCCACACCTTTTGTCCCAGGCAAGCAATCATTTCCGCAACGTCAGGATTCAGTCCCTGCATCTGACAGCTTGGCATATTCTGTTTTAGACCCTGAGGGGTCGCAGCTTCCTCAACAAGTTTTGAATGTCATTTTGGAGGCCAGACGGCCTAGTACCAGGAAAGTTTATGCTGATAAATGGAGGAGATTTTTTCTTTGGAGCAAAACAAAGAGCTTTGATGTCTCTGTGCCTAATTTGAGTGTTTCACTTCAGTATCTTACAGAATTATTAGACAAGGGTTTGTCTTTCTCCTCGGTTAAAGTTCATGCTGCAGCCATTTCTGCACACTATGACTGTGACCCACCTTTATTCTCTCACCCTCTTTCAAAATGACATAGAACATAGGTGCAATGAAGGATTAAGAAAGAAGAGTACCTTCACCCCCCCACTTGCCAAAACATTAATTTCCTTTGAGAATGTTATAAATAAGGAAATATACTCGTTGTATAACAAAAAGAAATATAACACCAAGCATAGAGCAACTAACCACCAGGCTAATCTAGCTCTGGAGAAACTTAATGAGAATAATATAAGAGTAATGGCAGCTGACAAGGGGGGAGGGGTGGTATTATATGACAATACTAAATATAATATAAAAATTTTTGAAATACTTAATACTGATCAATATGAAGTATCATCACTAAATGAAGTTAATATTTCATATAGACGTATTGACTCATATTTGGAAGAATTTTTATTAGACAATAGAATAGACGAAGATTTGTATAAATATTTAAAGGTGGATTTTCCCATATTGGCAACAATTAAAGGGATCCCTAAGATCCATAAGAACCTATCTGACCCTCCCTTTAGGCCTATTATTTCTGGAAGCAACAGCAAAGTATTCCCCTTCGGGAAGTATATTGATTATAAATTAAAACATATATATATATACATCTATAAAACACATAATCAAAGATTCATGGGAATTTCTGGGATTATTCACACATGATTTATGGCACTCAGAGCAGTTGTTTGTTACCATTGATATTCAAGATTTGTTTTCTTGCATTCCCAAAGTGGAAGGTTTGGAAAGATTTATGTGTAGTTTGCAGAAACACAGTGGACTCTCCTCTGATGAAATCTCTTTGCTTGCAGCATTTATGGAATTAGTGTTGGATTTCAACTATATCTATTATGAAGGTGAATATTTTAGACAGGTATCGGGAGTGGCTATGGGAGCATCATGTGCTCCCATATATGCCAACCTTGTCCTATTAGATTGGGAGGAGGAATTTGTACTGCATTCCACCTGGATGAAATCAATAACAATGTATGTTCGTTTTTTGGACGACATTTTCATCCTATGGAAAGGCAGCAGTGACGAATTGACCGACTTCCTGGGGTATATTAATCAAACAACAGGATACTTAAGATTTACATACAAAATGGACAAAGAGGGGATTAATTACTTAGATACGTATATTTTCAATGATGGTACATCTTTCCAGTCACAAATATACAGGAAAGAAACATATAGCAATGGATATCTACACTATGATGGTGCCCATTCATATAACACCAAAAGAGGTATTATAAAAGGACAGTGCATAAGAGCAGCAAGAATGACAACAACAAAGGAGGGTATGTTATCTGAACTAAACTTTATTGGTGGAGCATTTATAGAAAAGGGTTATCCAAGGGACATGGTAACAGACATTATAACATATGTGGCTAATGAATGGGGTCAGAAATACCCACCCTTATTAGGGATAGGTCTGGAAAATAAAAAAGGACTGATATGCCACAATGTAAATGGTAAAATGGGAAATAGTGAAGAGACATCATAAAGCTTGTATTTTGAAATATGGAGCATGCAGTAATAAGATCAAGGGCATAATTCATTCCAATTGGAACATTTTAACTAGTGACAGTAGTATAAAAGAAAAAATACCCAGTATTCCTAGTTTTGTATATAAAACAGGAAACAATATAAAGAGAATTTTAGAAATTAATTACAACCCTAGTAATAATAATACTAAATGTGTGAAGGTTGGCACTAAAAAATGTGGCAACTGCAATTACTGCAGCTTTATTCTTGAAAATGACTCAATTTCACTTAATAACAATGTTAAAACTAAAATCAGATTTGTGAATGGGAACTGTATGAGCCAGCACGTCATATACTTAGCCCTGTGCAATACATGTAGGAATTACTATGTAGGGAAAACTGATCGATATCTGAAAAACAGAATATATGATCATTTGTACTGCATAAAAAAGAAAGATCCTAATAATGCTTTGTCAAGGCATCTTATGAATAATATCAGTTGCACAGGGTTTAAGTTTGCCATACTGGAACTAGTGAGACCAAACCCACGTGGAGGAAATATCAAGGCACTAGTGAGTGATAAGGAAGTCAGATGGCAGATTAAACTTAATGCGGCGGTACCACCAGGACTTAATGAAGTAATACCTACTAAGCCACTGTTAAGACAGTAGGTAATAAGTAATATACGAATTAAGCCACAAGGGTAGGCTGCATATATTGTTAAATAAATATATGTATATGTTTCTATACTAGAGAGGCATATTATAGAATAAATATTTGATTTGCCTAGTGCATATAAAGAAATAATTTCTAATTATTATTATGCAATATGTCAAAAATTAATAACAACTATGGGGAGAATCAACAATAATTTAAAAAGGAGGGCACATTCCTTCATATTATATCTATTCACCAGTTAAGACTAGAATGAATGTGTGTGTTAGTAGAGGAAGCATTTATTTTACATTAGGTATGAAATTTTATTAGAAATTATATTTAACAAAAGGAGAGGTTTATGTAAAAATGATGAATTTTAATTTAATGTTGAAATGTTTTAACCTAATTGTAAAGTGTAGTTTTATAACACTCTGAACTGTGGTTTTTAAATTTGCATTTTCTAATTGAATAATTAATGTTATAATTAATGTTTTAGGCGGGAATTTTTTGTATAAGAAGGAGGTGGGAGTATTGTAATGTTGTTCTGATGAAGTCCATTTGTACCTGGATGAAAGCGCTTAACAATCGTTGGTTTATTTACAAGAATAAAAGAGAGCTTTGGTCGGATTTGCCTGGATTATATATTTTTTCAGCTGGAGACAGTTGTATATCGTATCAGGTTGTTGTAATCCAGGAATTTCTCAGTATCTTACAGAATTATTAGACAAGGGTTTGTCTTTCTCCTCGGTTAAAGTTCATGCTGCAGCCATTTCTGCACACTATGACTGTGACCCACCTTTATTCTCTCACCCTTTGTTTAAGCAATTTCTTAGAGGGGCAAAAAACATAAGACCCCCACGTAGAGCTCCTACTCCTTCCTGGGATCTCAATTTTGTGTTGGAAAAGCTCACTTTGCCTCCTTTTGAACCTGCAGCTACTTCGGAGTTGAAGTTTTTGTCTTGGAAGACTGCTTTTTTGTTGGCCATTACGTCTGCTAGAAGGGTATCTGAATTACAGGCTCTAATGGCAGTTGAACCCTTCTTGATATTTCATAAGGATAGGGTCTCCCTGCGTACTAACTCTACTTTTATGCCTAAGGTTGTTTCTAATGTGGCATTAAACCAATCTATTCATTTGCCTACATTTTATGCTGATCCCCAAAATAAAGGGGAAAAGATTTTGCACTCTTTGGATATTCACAGGCAGTTACGTTATTATTTGAGCAGAACCAAAGGGTTCAGGCAGTCTCAGCAGTTGTTTTTCTTTTGCTTTGGGTTCTCAGGGGAAACCTGTTTCAAAACAAACTATTTCTAAGTGGATTGGCCATTGTATTGCTTTTTGTTATTCTCATCATGGTAAGGAGGTTCAGGCTGGAATCAGACCTCATTCCACTAGGGCGACTGCCATTTCTACTGCTTTTTTAAGGGGAGTAGCTACTAAAGATATTTTGGAGGCAGCTACTTGGAGTTCAGTGCACACTTTTTCTAAACATTACCATCTTCCTCTTTATTCCAAATCTAGGGCTGGGTTTGCCACTGCAGTTTTACAGGGCATGTTAGCAGCTCCCAATGCTTTATGATTTTGCCAACCTCCCTTTACCTTTGCTTTGGGATTCTACTCACAGGTTATGACTGCAGCAATGTGAGATGAAGAACATAGTACAGTTTTGTACCTACCATAAATGTAGATGTTCGAAGATCCACATTGCTGCAGTCCAATTTACCCTCCCTCCTTCCCCTCTGTAGTTTGGGGTGGTTGTGTGGTTTGTGGTGTACATATTGTTTCTACATGGGTGATTGGGTGTTTTTCCCATTTTTTGGCTATGGCCTTTCTTTTTAAGGCTTTCTGACATCTGGGGCAAGAAAGACTGAGGATATGGCGTCGGTCATGCGCTTTAGTACCACGACGTACTGACGTCAGATCTGAGCGACCATGACCGACGCCAGCCTAACACTTTGGTATTCGGGCCGACCGAGGACAGCGGACTACCCACAGGTTATGACTGCAGCAATGTGGATCTTCGAACATCTACATTTATGGTAGGTACAAAACTGTACTTTTCCTTCAATATTAGCAGAAATTGTTTAAATGATGGTTCCAGATTTGATTTCCATTTTCTGGTAATACATTTTCTAGCATTTGCTAGAATGTTCCATAGTAGGTAGATATTGCTATTATTTAAATCTAAATTCTCATTAACATTCAACAAAATTAGAGATTTGCTTACTACAAATGTATCTGAGAATATGGCTTGTATAAAATTGCTGACATCTTCCCAAAAATGTTTAACTTTGGATACATGTATTTCATGACTGTATTAATCTGCTTTACAACTCTGCAAGCATCTCCAACATGTAACATTATTAGAAGTATTATTTGGCGTAAAAAAAGATCTGTGCAAAAATTTCCGTGTGAAAATTCTCCAAAATTGTATGTTGGATGTCAATTTAACAGAATTTAGTATTTTGGTTTTGTGTTCCAGGGATACATTTATTGAATGACCTTTTGTTATATGATTCCAAAACTTTTTGATTGATTTTAAACGTTATAATTTATTAAAATTCTATATAATTTTGATGTCAAATTTTCCCAATTTTGATTATTGTATACTATTTCATATTTCTTATGTGTAGGTTTATCTCTAAAAGAAGAATTGTTAATTATTCTGCATAGATCTTGTGAGTATTGTAATATGGTTTGTAATAATACCCAGTCTGATGTAGAGAGATTATAAGTTTTTATTATAAGTTGACTATCCAAAACCTTATGTTCATTAATGCATTGTTGCCAGCAAATTGATTGTTTATTTTCCCAAGCAATGAAAACCGTCCTATGCATTTTGTTTGGAAAATTAAGTTCTAGCCATAACTTTATATCTGTATTAGAAGTTACAAATCTTCTAAATGAATTATACATATCATTTAAGTATTTTAGATCAGTAGGTTTTGTTAGATTATATTAAAGGCTAGCGCATAAGGTATGCCATGGTTTATTAATATGATTGTCTATCATTAAATTCTTTAAAATGGTATTTTCATTTGAATAAATAACAGTGTGGAGAGATTTCCAGTTAGAAGAATAGCACGGATCTATCCAATTTATAATTATTTTAAAAATTGAGGCTCTAATATAAGTTTCAATATCCGGGAAATTGATTCCACCTAGTTTCCATGGTCTAATGTGGTGTGTATAAGCTATTCTGTTTTTGTTAGGATGCCAAAGAAATCTTAATAAAAATGTATTTATTTCTTTTTAAAAATATTTGTCTGGTATTACTGGAATAGCTTTTGCTATATTATAGGATTTTTGGAAGTAATATCATTTTTATTACTTGCAATCTATCTTCAAATGTTATATATATTTTGTTCCATTTTATTATATTTAACTTTATTGTGTCTATGATTTCCCTGTAATTTATATTTAAATTTTTTTCTAATGTTGTACTTAATGTTATACCTAGTTTAAAGTGAGAGATTGTTTACCAATTATATGATCATCATTTATTTGAAAATCATTCATTTGAAAATCATTTTTTTATTCAATATCATAAAATTTGGTTTTGTTAAAATGTAATCCTGAAATTGAATAAAATTTATCAACTTGTATATCTAATTCTTTTAATGAATTTTTAGAAGTAGATGTGGTAAGAAGTATATCATCTGCAAATAACATTATTTTTTAATTATATTGATTATAAAAATTTATACTCTCTATTTTGGGATTATTTCGCATTGAGATGGCAAATATTTCAATGGCTAATGCAAATAATATGGGGGACATGGGACAACCTTGTTTTGTGCCTTTTGTCAATATTATTGATTCAGAGGTGAAAGGTCCTAATTTTACATATGCTAAATTGTTTTTATATATGTTCTTTATTAATGAAATAAAAGAGCTAGGAAACTCATAATTTTCTAATATTTTGAACAAGAAATCACAGTTTAAGGAGTCAAAAGCTTTCTCTATATCCAATGCAACTATTAAGGCCTCTTGTTTTTCTCTATTTAAATAGTCAATAATAGTTAATATTCTTTGTATATTATCATAGGTGCGCCTATTATGTATAAATCCTGTTTGATCTTCATTTATAATTTTTATCATATATTTTTTGATTCTATTGACTAGAATAGCCATAAAGATTTTATAATCATTGTTTAGTAATGAAATTGGTCTATAGGAACTGCATTTTCATGCATCTTTATCTTCTTTTATTATAGGAGTAATTAATGAGCATCTCCAAGATGGTGGAATGGTGTTGTGTGTTTGTATTTCTATTAAGGTTTTTTGGAAGACTGAGATTATAGATGATGGAAAGATTTTGTATATTTCAGCTATAGTACCATCCATTCCTGGAGCTTTATTATTTTTGCTTTATTTGATTTTCTCTGAAATTTCTTTAAGAGTAATTTGCTTTTGAAGTTCTAATTTTAAATTTTCTGGGATTGTTTTAATCAATTCGGGTTTCAAATCTAAAGTTTTTTGTTTGAGTTCCTTCCATCTTATAATGTTCTGTAAAATGGTATTTAAAACATCTAATATATCACTTATATCTGATACTTTCTTGTTCTTCCTTCCTTTATGTATAATAGTAATAATGTTATTTCTTTTAGATTGTACTTTAACTCTTATCGCCAAGTTATGCATATGTTTAGGAGAAACAGCATATGGGTTTAATTTTAATCTTTCTAGTGCTAGATTAGTTTTATGTGTTAGAATTTCATTAAACGTTTCATGCAGATCATTAATTTTCTTCTTATTAGTCAGTGCATTTGTTAAATTATTATTTATTTTTATGATTTGATTTTGTATGTTGAGTAATTCTGATTCCCATTCTTTTAGTTTATTTTTGTACCATGTGATAATTTTTCCATAAATATAGGTTTTTAGAGCGTCCCACACCATAACTATGCTGATTTGATTAGTGTCTAGAAAGAATTTCAACTCTGAGTAGCCAAGGTTTAAATTCTTTTAGTTTCATAATATATGTTGGAATTCTTGTCATTTGTATTAATTTTTTAAAATTTTTTTGAATATTAATAAGGATTGCTCTATGATCTGATAACGAACATGGTATTATTGTAAAACTATTTATCTTCGCATCAAGGTCTTGTGCAACAAAAATTTTATCTATTCTTGTTTGGGTTGTAAATCTGTGATCTTGGTGCAAAAATACAGTGAGTTACTTTCTCTAAATTTGAATGTGTCTATTAAATTGTGATTTCAACCCATTTTTTGAGTAGCTTTGCTATAGGAGTTGTACGTAAATTTTTTTTGTTGGTGGTCTCTGAATTATCAAGAATGCAATTAAAGTCACCACCTAATATCAAGCTACCTTTTATATGTTTTACTAATAAAGTCTAGATGTTTCTTTGTCATACTTTTTCCTATTCCTGGGAACCAATAAAGATTTACTAATGTCCAGATTCTGTTATTGAATTTTATTATAACAAGTGTTATAAGCCCTTCTTTATCTTCATAGCTGTAAAGAATTTGGGGATTAATGATGTTTTTTCTCCATAGTATCCTAACGCCTCTAGTTTTGGTTTTATATGATGATTGCGCTATTGTTGTATACTCATTTGGATTCCATAAATGTTTTTCATCATCTTTAAAGTGAGTCTCTTGAAGAAATATTACTTGTACTTTGTTTAATTTTAAATATTTTAGTTGGTTTGATCTTTTCTTTGGATTATTTAAACCATTTATGTTCAGTGAAAGTAGTGTTAAGTCCCTGTTTGTTGTTGAGTTTCATGCTTGCTAATATTTTATTAATATTCGAGTAAATTTTATAGTATTGTATTTGGAACAAAATTCTCCTTATTTCATGCATCATAAATAGACTGAATCTCTTTTGTAATACTTTTATATTGATGTTCATTTCAGGCCATAATAAAAAAAGTGTAAAATGATTTAAGTAAAATTATTTTGATTAATCTAATCTTTTCTTTCAACCTTCCCCCCATCACACATGAAATGATATACATTCCTAATCTGATAGACATAAACAAAATATCTACCAGATTAACCCTCGTTTGGTAGATAGATTTCCTCATGCTCCATTCTTGTATTCTTAGAGACCTTTGAAATTATAAACTAGTATATGTTGAATGATATTTATGGTTCTACATATTATATACATAGTGAAACACATAAGTAATTGTAGGCTATACACACACATATATAAATACATTCCTTATTATGAACATTTAATAACATATCAATCATATGGCTAAGTATATTCATCTCAAATAAGTTAAACCCGACATCCAATTGCTCCAATGTCATTTTTTCCCCTTCTCTCTCTCCCTTATGTATATGAACAATCTGCAAAGACACAAACATATATTTTATATACTATTTTTATTGAACCATTCATAGTGACTGACTGATATCAACTATTGAATCATTTCTGAATCTGATGTGATTATAGATTTTCTATATATGTACATGACAGAACTATTAACTTAGTAATATATGCATCAGATGTTCAAGTTAATCATCTAATAGTAGATTATAGATAAACTCTTTTCCAAATACATATTGATTGTAATCTATTGTACATAAATACATTAAGATTAAAAAAAAATCATTGAATGGTATATGCTTGTAAATTTCTCATGAATCAAGAAATTGTATTACATACACAGTTGTGATATTGTTTTTTACTAAAAAAAAAAAAAACATAATTTTTGTTAGTGCAAACATATGGTAAGCTCTGCAAACTAGTTATTGTTCAAGATAATTTAATACTCATAGATTACTTATTATATCCAATGTTTCTTTGACTATTTGGCTATATACTTCAAACCCTAGTCTATAATGCATATTAGAGTCTTACAATTTTTAGTATTCTTTTGTCTTTTCATATAATCCATAAGTTTAATACATAGCTTTTACTATAGGTTAAAGAAACATTTTATAAACTTTTTATATAAGACCCATCTCGTTTATTCATTCAAATGTAACAGTTTTAACTTTCTGGCAACAAAAACTATTAAACCAACTATATTTTTATTTAGGATAAGCTTACTGATTAAAAAATATCAGACTCAGAATGCCCACTGAAGCACATTGTAGTATTTCCTCTGTTGTGCAGCTTAGCTATGGTGCAGTAAATGAGTTTCTATGCATGACAAAAAGTAAATTAAGTTTCTAAATAAAAGATATAATCATAACTAGAATCAGTTAAAAATGATATGTCTGTATTTGCACATGTGCACATTGTCAAATCTAGCCATGTAGATGATGAACATATTTGTGTATTGTCACTATTTTGTGCTCATTTCTGTGCTTATATACATATTTGTAGATTGACACATACAGACTCATATTTCCATGTTTGAGATTTGTAGAATAAATCACTTTACTATGTTTCTCTAATTCTTAGAGTTGTTATACAGTGTTTTCCTGAACTGAGTAGACTTATTTCTTCCTATTGTTTAGCCTTGTCTTATCATTACTTTTATTATAAAGTACTTCATATTTATTCCAACTAAATATTCTGAGTCTATCCAAGAGCTTTACAATGTACAAGTCAATTCTCCTTTTGAAATACAATCTATTAAAGAGTTAAACATCAATCTAAGAGATTTTCAGCATGTTTATGATTGGCAGCAGACTACTGTTTTACCAGTCACTAACTATACATAATGTAGCCTACTTTTCTATGTCAGTGCTGTGGACAATTAAAATCGTATCTGTTTTCAGTTGTAAAATATCATGTCACTGCATTTTACAGATTAACTGTCCATCAGTATTTTACAGTTGCTGGAATTTGATGTTTAAATCCACTCAACTGGTTAACCATATATCCTTTGAACGTGCTATGCTAGGTGCACTGAAAGTCATAATGAGACAATAAAGTGGTAGAACAGCCCAATACACACTGTAGAACTTTGATGTATATATTTTAAATACTTCTGCCAAAAAATGAATATGCATTACGGGAACAAATTGGCTAGCAGGCATTAACTGGTATGTATGACACACTGCTGCCTATTACATTACAGGATATCTCTGTCCAGTAAACAACAGTTAGAACTGGATTGCGTTTGGTCTTTAACATCTAATTATACATTGTGCTAGTCAACCAACTATTTCATGTAAGCACATGCTAGAAGGGTGACATCTTACAGAATTATCATTTATTTTGGAATTAGCAAATACCTCATACACTAAAAAAAATCTGTTAATGGTCAGTCATCTGTCCTGTACTATTTTTTTAACAAAGACACACATGTACCCACAAACCCATGCGCACACACACACATACACATATACACACACGCACACACGCACACACACACGCACACACACACACGCACGCATGTAAATATTTTTAATTAAAACAATGTTAAAATCTATAGGGTTTTTTATAAGCAGTACAACAGCTACAGTCAAGAAGGTGCAAATATAACTTTGAAATCAGAAGCTTTTGGAAGATAAAATAAATTCTGTACATAAAATTCGAAACATTTTCCTGACCATTTCCTGAATGTTTTGGACATTAATAATCAGCGTGTTATCAATACTATATTAGAGGGTGCTTGTCACAGGAAGTGTACAGCTGTATTGATGTAAAAACTCTTGGTATCTTGACTAACAGTTTATACACTTAATCCCTGCCACTCACCACTCTGTAAAAGTAACTGTTCTTATTTATATTTATATTTTAGTGATTTCGTTCGTGTACTAGTATAGTGATCTTTTTCACATTGAATTTTATAATTGTTGTAGTCGATAAAGCTGAATGTGTTCATACTATTTTTTTCCTTTTTCTTAATCTCTCCCTAGTAAGACTATACTGTATTCTGTCCTCTTTCTCTATCTTTTACATCATCGTATCCTTGTAGAGTGTGAGTGCAAGCTATTAGTGTTACTGTGGTGTTGAATGATTATAAGGACGCTATTCATGTGTTCGCAAGTGTGTTTGACTGTGAAATGAGCTTGTAAACAGCCATTATTTATTCATATCCTCGTCAGACAGTTCATGTAAAGAAAAAAAAAAGAGAGATGATGCTTTTAAACTGTAACAATGACGTGTTCAACACAGATCAGTTATATAACTACTATATTTATATTTTTTTACCAATACCTACTGCTTATTGCTTGATATCTTGTAGCCACATGAAACCCGATGATTACAAACCATCTATATGAGCTGCATGTCAGTATTTCTTAACGGAGACACCCAGATCATTCACTGCTCTTCTCCTTCCTCTCCCCACCTCCCGTTCTCAATTCTATCCCATCAAGACGTCCTATTAAGTAATTAAAATGAGCTTTTTGAAGGAAACAATCGCTACAATATTACACATTTAAATTTGATGAGTGTCGTTGTGCTAACCACTTGACAGAAGCAGCCTCATCCTGTAGTAAGTAGAGTTGAAGCATCACTGTATTAAAAAAGAAAAACAGAAGGATTATAAACAATATTATGCATATTGAGACAACTAAAAAAAGTAAATGTACATACGTTTTGGTTTCAGTTTCACTTTTTAGTATAATCTTTGAGAGCATTTAAACTGGTTACATTTTTTTATTTTAGTTCTTTGTTTCTTCTTCTTTACATCAGTCCAGGAATTTTTTTCTTGGGATCTTTTCAGTGAGTTAGATGTTGACCAGTCCATTTCTTCTGGAATTGTAATTATATTATTGTTCTTGATAAAAGAAGCTGCCTCATCTATGTTGTCGAAGGTTCTCATTTTATTTGAGTAAAGAATCTTGATTTTTGCAGGGTATGCAAGTTGAGCTTTGATTTTGTTTTGTTTCAGGAATTTTACAAATTGCCATGCTTTCTTCCTTAAACCTAGAACTCTAGTTGAATAGTCATTATCGAATCTTATCTGGTGTTGTTTATACTTTAAAGGACTTTTCCTCCATGCTGACTTTAGTACAAGTTCTTTATCAAGGTATGATAAAAACTTTATTACAATGGATCTAGGAGAAGTATTAGGGGATGATGATACAGGCTTTCCTATGGCTCGATGAGCCCTTTCTGTGCCATTTGACAGTCGTCCTTTTAGATTCTAAGAATTCCGGCAACCAGGAATTTAAAAATAAAATTAATGTCCTCACCCTCAGCTTTTTCCAGAAGACCAAATATTCTAATATTTGTGCGCCTTTCTCTGTTTTCTAAATCATCTATCTTGTTGATTAACCAGTTATTTTGTTGTAAGAGAAATTCACTTTGGTTCTCTTCTTCCTTCAACCTTCCATCTATATCGGAGAGAGATGTTTCAATGTCCATTATTTTTGTTTGTTGCTGCTGTAATAATACTTTAAAGACATCTGTTTGTTTTTGGCAGTTCTCTTTTAGATTTTCAAGGTTGTCCTTAAAATTATCCATTTTCAAAGACAGCTCCTGCAGTACAGAGGACATCAGTTGGATTTCCTTCTTCAAGGCTGTTTCAGAGTGTGAGTTTTTGAGTTACTCATTTCCAAGTGGCTATAGTAGTCTCCAGATTAATTTGACAGGAAAATATTGACAAAAAGCTTTCAAAGTTAGTACACTAATAGTTGGATATTTTTGTTCGATGAAATTAATTATTTTCCTGTTATTTGAACTAGTTTTGTGGAGCTCTAAAAAAAATGCTGCTACCAGTCAGCCATTCAGGCTCCACCCCCTCTTCCGAGGGCGGTGCTTCTGGCGTTGCAAACATTCCATCCCCTGCTGCCATCTGGGACAATTGTGATTCAATCAGACAACATGGCGGTGGTCTGGTACATCAACAAGCAAGGTGGAACCAAATCTTACCCCCTTTGTTGAGAGGCCATGAGGATATGGCAATGGGCGATGGCTACCAACCGTTTTCTTCTAGCAATGCACATTCCCAGGAGTTCCAACATGATAGCAGACAGACTCAGCAGGTGCATTCTTCAACCTCACCAGTGGTCCCTGAATCTCTTGACAGCGGCAGAGATCTTCCACCGCTGGGGCCGTCCTTGCTGCGACCTCTTTGCATCCCCGACCAACTACAAATGCAGCAACTACTTCGCCCTGATTCCCCCTCCGGGACAGTCACCCAGGGACGCTCTAGTCCACGATTGGCCCTTGGGTCTTCTTTACGCATTTCCACCCTTTCCCCTCATTCCCCAATTTCTGAAGAAGGCCCGTCGGTTGAAGAGCAAGGTGATCCTCATAGCACCATATTGGCCTCGACAGATTTGGTTCCCCTTCCTTTGGCCTCACCTACTAGATCGACCATGGATTCTCCATCCAACCCTGGAGTTGATCTCACACCCACAGAACCTGATTCATCCCAACTTGAACAGCCTGAAGCTCACGGCTTGGCTACTCCAGTTCCCTTGATTACCAGGCAGAATGATCTTTCTTTATCAGTACGTGATATTCTCATTGCTTCTCATAAGTCTTCCACTAGAATTACTTATCTGAGCAAGTGGAAAAGATTTACCTGTTGGCTGAAAGATAAACAAGTAGACCCCTTTTCAGCACCAGTGTCGATAATACTAGACTATCTGGCCAACCTGTTCCAATCGGGTCTATCGGCCTCTACCATTAGAGTTCATTTGGCTGCAATTTCTAATTTTCATGAGGGTGTCCAAGATTCCTCTCATGTCCCATAAATTATGCAATACCTTCATAAAAGGTGGGAATCATCTGAAGCCTCCTTTTAAAGAACCTATTCAACCATGGGATTTATCATTAGTTCTACAAACTCTGACAATGTCACCTTTCAAACCAGCCTCTTCTTGCGACCTCAAGTATTTGTCATGGAAAACCTTGTTTTTGGTCGCTATTACTTCTACCAGACCTATTTCTGAACTTCAAGCTTTATGTAACAAGAGTCGATACTTGATTTTTCGTAGAGATAGTGTCTCTGAGAACTAATCCGTCATTTCTGCCTAAAGTGATCTCTGAAATGCCCATTAATCAAGCCATTGAATTGCTAGTTTTCTTTCCCAATCATTCAAACAGAGGAGAGTATTGCCTACATACCCTAGATATACACAGGCAAATCTGTTTTTACTTAAACAGGACTAAACCCTTTCGTAAATCTGACCAGTTATTTTTTGCCTTTTCTGGACCTAGATTAGGATCTGCTGTTGCTAAGGTCACATTAGCTAGATGGTTGAAGGACTGTGTGACCTTTTATTTATACACAGCGTAATATCTCATTGCCTACTACCATGAAAGCTCATTCAACAAGGTCGGTGGCAACTTCTGCTGCCTTCCATGCCAGAGCTTCTTTACATGACATCTGTGCAGCTGCAACTTGGGCTACGCCTCATACCTTCATCAGTCATTAAAAATTGGATTTGGCCTCCAGGGGAAGAGCATCTTTCAGTTCTATGGTGCTCAGGAATGTCCTTCCATGAGAGCCTCCCAGGAATAGAGGTAGTTGGGGACTCTGTCCCATGCGTAAGGAATGAACGAGGATTAACAATATCAGATAAAGAAGTTATGTCTTACCATAACGTTCCATCTGTATTGTTGATCCTCGTTCAGTCATTACGACCCTCTCTCCTTCCCTCTCCTGTGGTTTGTAGTGGATCTCACTATCCAGTTCTCTTAGGTTATTTGACCAGAGGTAGCCTCTACCTTCTTTGACTTGCAAACTCAGTCTGAGGTAACAGGGAGGGAGAGGGGGTTGTAGGTAAGAGTTTAGCTTGAGAGTTTGAAGCTGACGCGAGCTTAGAAAATGGCTGGCTCTGTTCCGAACTCGGAACTGATACCCCCATGCGTAATGACTGAATGAGGATCAACAATACAGATGGAACGTTATGGTAAGACATAACTTCTTTTTTCAGTATATTAATCTCCTGTGCCCAAATGGTCAATTTAATCACTTTATTTTGCACATATGTCGTATCTGTAACACATGTAATCAGTTTACCCAATATCAGGTTGTCTGCATATAGACTGTAGAACACCTCAGATGAAAAAGTTAGGTCTGAAAGGTTCAATCTAAACAAGTGAGGGCTTAGGACAGAGCCCTGTAGGACATCCTGACTTGTAACCAAGGATTTCACCTGTCCATTTGCTATATGATGCTTGCCATGTCCCATTTGTAAGCCATGCAGCTATCCATCTTATGAAGAGTACATCAATACCTAGTTGTAGTAATTTATCGATCAATGTTTTGTGTATGACCCTGTCAAATGCTGGTTAAATCTATATAAATTACATCACAACACAATTTTTCATTCATAGCTGCTATGTTGTTACCACATCACGTTACATGTGGTAATAGATCTATTTTCAACATATGCATGCTGATATTTGGTTTCAAGTCCCCAACCTATCCATTTCTGACAGTTATCCAATATTACCTTCTCCATTATGTTTTTCCACAACATGAAAGTAGATTTAAGGGTCTGTGTGACTCTGGGTTTGTCCTACTCCCCTTTCCCTTAAAGACAGATTTCAGAAGCGCATGGCCCCAATCTTGAGGAATCTCCCCATACTTATATGACATGATGAATAATAGATATAAAGGTACCATAAGTTCTTGCTGAAATGTTCTCAGGTCATTGTTACTAATTCCATCTCCTGCATTTGCCTTGCTTGGATCCAGTTTGCACAGTTCTATTTCAATATAATCTAATTTGATTTCAATATCTGGGGTTACCTGGATGTCACTAGGACAACTTATCACCCCTAGGTATGGTTGAACATATAACCTAGTGTCCAGTTGTTGCTTGTTAAAGCTCTTATCCCTGTGTCTGTGAAGCTGGAGAAGTTGATTTGGAATACCTAACAATACCAGGAAAGGTTTGCCTTTTAAATGTCTGTAGGGAGAGGCTGCATTGCTTGTGAAACATTGCTGCTCTGAAGGTAAGCAGGTACAATACTTGTAGTGCTATTTGAATGTATGTAGCAATCTTAAATAGGATACCTGTACTACTGTTTGAATGTATGAGCAACCATAAATAAACATAGCTTGTTAAAATAATCTGAATACGTTGACATATTTAGACTTCTGCTCGTTTATGAAGTGTTCCATCTCGCAGTAATTTTCTTCAGTGATCCTGTCATTTAGTGTTGAGGGAGGAGTTTTTATTAAGTGTTACAGAAGAAATGCCTAAGTGTCACTGTGTGAATACTCACAGATTGACTGTGCAGAGTAAGTAAAAGTGCTGCCACTTGTTTCATCATGCAATTGCCTGTTTTTAAGGTCCAGTCATTAACAGGTAAAGAACAGGAGTAGTTTGCCATGCTTTTCATTTGTGTCACAAGCACACTAACCTACAAAGAATTTAGAGTCTCATTCACCTATTACATGGCGAGTACTAGGGAAAAAAAAACATATTAACACAGAGAGGACATGCAGACTCCACACAGAAGGCACCCCAGCTAAGAACTGAGCCAGAGAATCTCCTTCTGTAAGGTGACAGTTCTACTCACTGTGCCACCCTTTAAGTTCCACATGGTTTAATCTCCATCAGATATCATGTGACTGACCTGATATCTGTTGAGAGGAAGCATTCTCCAGTTAAGTAAATAAAAAGATATAATTGAAAGTTAAATAAGCCATTTTCTAAACTTAACAATTGCTTTGTCTGTTGTACTTTTATTTATAAAAAGGAAAACTGTCTACTTAACCTTCATATTATTTCCATTCTTTAGAATCTATGTTTTAAGAAGTCTCGCTTTCTTAAAAGGCTGAGGTCCCGCAGTCATGATAACTTCCCTTTTCTTGCAGATGTCACCACATCTGTTCATTTTCTCAGACAGGAATGAATTAGTATTTCTTAAGTGAACATACCTCAGAAAGATTCTTTTTTCATTATCTTTGTCGCAAGTTAGCATCCCTGTTCTCTTTGTACCTTAAGAATTCAGATGAGACTACATGGGTGGACCAAAATAATGTTTACAAATACATGGAAACAGAGCAGACATTTGCTGACAGCAGTTTCATCAAGCAAATAGCTAAACAGACTTTCTGTGAAAGTCTATGACTTTGCCTCTGAAACACACACACACACACACACACACACACACACACACACACACTCTCTCTCTCTCTGTTGTACCCTGTGTGCCTGTTAATTTGAATAGAATTCCCTTGGCTTCTACCAACTCAAAGAAAAGTATATGCAAATGAGGCAAGCACATCATGTGTCAAAGAGCTCAGTATTTATCTTTTTGTTGTTAGCTAAATATATTATTTTAAAATTACATCAGATTTGGAAAAGTTAACAGTAAGTCTCATAATATGGTCATGGTATAAGCCAGCAATCCTCAGTCTTTGATCTAATGTGTGCTTGTTTTATGTTTTTCAAACAGAGGAAGATGAAGATGGGAGTGATGATGATGATGATGAAGGTAAAATGATCAACAGTAATACTGAAGCTGAACCTCCTCTGAAAAAGAAAAAAAAGTAGCAATCATAGTAATGGCATTTGGATCAGTAAATGAAGTCTGTCATAACTCTTTGGAGAAGAAATATTGACCATTTACTTTTGTTTTAATGAATTAGTTCCTGTCACAAGCAGCTGAATCAGAAACATTTCACAAGTGATTTGTATTGAATACAGCAGAACCAGGAACTGAAGCCTTTGTCTCAGCTGTTAACATTACTGGTTCTACTTGTTTTTTTTGCACTCGTGACAGCTTCATGAAAATTTGTGGTTTATTCAGAATAATGTGTTCCATCTCTGGCTGTCTGGAGCTTGGAGGAAACAGATTAAAATACACTTATGAATAAAATATTCTCTGAAGTGGTCAACATGGTTTATACAAGCATGCTTCTACAGATAAGTTATATTTGAAAGTTTCATTTTTCATTGTTGGTTTTGAGCAGTTTTTCTAGCCGACTAGCTGTAGAATATGCATTATGCTATTGCCTACTGAGAAACATATCATTAAGAAAACATCCTTTTAAAGTCATTATTAAGTGGAATATCAGAAGTAATTTACTGCCACTGACATGCATGTGGAGTTCATTTAAAACAATGAGAATTCACATTAAGTTGTTTATGGCAGTGCTTTATTAAGACACCATTGCTGAAGTACTAACTATAACACAGATTATCAGAGATAGACTAGCAGTTCGGTCACTGTTAGCATTGAGAAGAGGAGGATAGGGTAAGTGACTTGTGCCCACTAGCCCATCCTGGAGACAGATGGGTGGTGATCCTGGTCAACTGATTTCTCCCAAACAAGCAGAGTCTTGCTCATCTATAGTGGCCATAAGACCAGGAGATGTGGGCTTGGTGCTTCCAAGCTGGTGATGGCAGTTGAGAGTAGACATGCATATGGATGCACACACATGCCATGGAGAGAGCTTAGGATGCTACCATAATTACTTGGATGAGCATGTGTTGGGAGAGGGTTCGAGCCATTAAAGGGAACCACAATGGCTGCATGTATGAAAGCTTATAAGATTACCTTTATTTGTTTTCGTCTTTTTTTTTTTTTTTTTTAACTTGGGTAGAACTCTGGTCTAAATTGAACATTTCAAGTTTCAGCCCAGGAGACTACAGGGAAAAAAATCATGAAATCTGAAATACAAGACTTGTCAAAAAGTGGTACAGCAATTCTCAGCATTTTTCACATATTTAAAGTGCATACTTTAATAGGATGAGCAGGGAAATTAAGGAAATTGAGGAAAAGGATTACTGTAAAAATTAGACCGAAGACATAGATTAGAAAGTGGAGAGAACAGGCAGGGATGGGATGATAAATATAATGATATTTAGTCTGTTGTGGTACAGTGTGTAACAATATGAACAGAATATAGAAAGTAGATTTTATTAACAAATTAGAAAAGAGGAAAAAGAATGGTAGAGGAGGTATAATGGGCACATAGTGATATCTTGTAAGAGGTGGGCAAGTGTGTTATGGAGAGATATTGTGACAGATTAGTCTGTTAACATTCGTATGATGCCTTGGTTTGTAAAGTATTTGCATTTTTCTTCATCAAAATATTATTTTTTCAGTTGGTGCCTGAATTTATGAAAGGATGAGCTGGTTTATAACTGAGTTGATAGAGCTTCATATGTTTTCGGGGCTGTATTATTGAGAAGCTGTGGAATGTGGTGTGAAGTTTGTTTTGTGGTTGCTTTAAGAAGGCAGAAGATTGTGATCTTCTTTAGTTAGCTCACTACTAATTACAACCACAGAAGTGGAAGGTTATTAGTTTGCAAGTTAGGAAAGCTATGAGTAGTGTGCATATGTTGCTTTATTAGAAACTGGTTACTTTAGACAGAAGTAAGCAGTAATACTATTAGGGAGCTAAGTGGATGACCAAAATAAATGACTGGCTGGTTTCTGTGGTGAGGACTAGTTTGAATCATTGTCAGTAATAGGAAAACCATATTTGAGATTGACCAGTAGAATGCTTTTGCCAGTGGCTATCCTGGCCTAGAGATAGGTAGAGTGATGTATTTTTTTGCCTTGAATAGAAGCACTGATTTTGGCCTTTTTTGTGTGTAGGTGTGGAATTAGAAGATGAGACAGAATGTGGTGGTTTCTTTATGTTCTGGTTATAGTATCAAGGCAGTTTTTATATGGTCCCAGAAACAACGGATTTTGAGGATTTTTTCCTCACATTTTTTTCATGTGAGCCATTGTAACCTGAAGTTTAGGTGCCTCATTGTCTTTTTATTGAATGATTAAGATGTGTCAACCCTGTAGACCATATCATCTACATATAGGATAATAGGAGTTTGAGGAAGGTTTGTTGGAAGACTGTCAAAGAGTAGGAATAAGAATGAATCTTAAGGGATGGCTCTACAAGTAGGAAAATACTCATCTTTTAATATCTGAAGTTTTAAAAGCCTGATCATGAGGAAGCTTTTGAACATGGGAGGGAGTCCATGTTTGTTCCTATTCTTACAGGTGCATTCAGTAGCAATTCATGATCTGTCATGTCAAAGACCTTGGTAAGGTCAGTGAATACTGCCCCAGTTAGAAGGTCATTGTCCATACTGTATATAATGTCAAAAGTTAGTATATAAAGGGAAATTACGGTACTGCATCCTGACCAAGGTCCATGCTGGTGTGGAGATGGGATGCTGTATTTTTTTTTTGTGTGTGTAAAAATATAAATTTTTCAAAAATCTTCCCTAATGATGTTTGTATTGGTATAGGTCTAGAGTCATTGGTGTTTTCTGGTTTAGAAACTTTGAGGATAGTTTGACTACGGCTTGTTTCCATTTCTCTGGTATTACATTCTTTTGGAGGGACCTAGGTTGTAGAGGTGTAGGAGTGGGGGAATAATATCTTCTTGACATAGATCATATGCTCCGGCGTAGGAAGCATTCCAGCAGATTTGTTTTTTAGTGTTAATAATGTTTTTGGTAGAGATTTTTTTTAATAGAATGTAGTTGTATGAGGGGGTATAACAGTTGGGATGGGAGTTTTACAGAGTATTAGGGTGGAGGTAAAGTGTAGAATTCTTTTAAGAAAGCAATTTGGCAAGAGTTGTTAAATTGTGAGCGACCATATTTATTTTTTATTTATTATTTTTATTTATTTGCAGTTGGTTTACCAGGATAGTCCATTGGGCCGTTTTGAACCCGTTTTCAATGGAGTCCTGGGGAGAAAAGCTCCAAAACAATCTAGGTTACAATAGGTTATAGATGATAAATTATACAAAAAGTTGTAGATTCGAGCAAAACATTACAAATAATACAGCAAACATTACAAATTAGTGCAGACTAGTGATAAGGTTGAAGATGATACAGACTAGTGATAGGAACCTTGCAATGTAGGTATTGAGAGGCATTTCATATTAGAACATACACATTACAGTTACAGTCTGATGCATTATTTACAAATAGCATAGAAGTGACAGGAGTATAAGTGTATAGAGAGATGATAGAAGGAAATAATATTTTTGATGTAAACAGAAATAGAGAAAAATATCTGGTGTAATCATGGAATGAAGGGAAAATGGAGATTGCTATTGTTAATTATGTGGGGAGAGAACAGGAGCATTCCCATTGGGATACTAGATGTGAATGAAGAGATTTTTCTAAAAATGTAATGGTTAGAAGTGATACGAATGGATGGTGGTAGGGAGTTCCAGAGACGTGCTGGACCATAAGATAGAAATTTTTGCCTGGGGGATGGGTTGGTTTGTACACTTCTAGTAGATTTTGGTTATTGGACCTTAATACTCTATCAGGTAGGTGCATCTTAAAGGCAGACCAGAGGGAAGGGTTAAAAATGAGCTTGTGTGCAAGAGTTAGTTGTGTATAGATAAGATGATTAGGAAGTTCTTGCCATTTTAGTTTTTGGAGAGAGGAACGGTGATGGGAGGAGGACTTATGGCTGGTAGCAAACTTGGCGATTTTGTTGTAGCAGGAGGAAAGTTGTGATGTTAAGTTGTCAGTCACGCCTTCATTCTTGCTGGATGGGTTCGAGCCCCTCGGCTCAACTCGTACTACCAGCACTTGAGAACTTTTCTAGACTCAGGCAACCCTATATCCCCTGATGCAGGGGCGACCTCAGATCGATTTGCCTTTTTGAAGAGGCGGGCTTTGTTTTTGCAGCAGGAGTTTAAGTTGTTTGAAGTTTTTTTTTGAGGGAGTTTATCTCCCCTCTTTTTCATATATGTTTTTTTGATAGAGTATATACAATCTCTCTATTTATAGTAATAAATTTTAAAATTTTCAGTTTAAAAAGGCCTGGGCCTTTTTTTTATCTATCTCTGTGTATCTGTGTGAGTTAATTTGTGTATTGTTGTGACTGTTGTGTGTGTGTGTGTGTGTGTAGGTCTTTTACCATGAACTATGTCTAAAGAGGTAAAAGCGGTTGGGTTCTTCAGTGTGACTGTAAGAAGGTCAGAAAATGTCTCTGACAGGTCCTCCACTTTGTGTTACTACCCTGGGCCTTTACACCTACCACACTGACTCTATTTCTTTGTCAGCTCTTTTGTAGCTGTCCCTGCAAGAAAGAAGGAAATAAATAAATCTCCGGCTTGCTAAAGCCCGGAATTCCTACCCACACGTCCACCAATTCTTCACCATCAGCCAGCCAGTCAGTCTAGGGCTTCCCTTCCTTTCCAAGGGCGGTTCTCACTCAGAATTCGGCGGCGAAGCCTGCTTCTCTTTCTCACTCCTCGACATGACTGGTCCTTTCCGAACCCAATCTTGTTGCGCCTTGGCTGCTGGGCCGGAACAGTCTCCTGAGTATCCATTCACGGGCAATCTCCTTGCCTGCATCCAGGATCCATCATGCCGGCGCCCGGCTCATTGACCCCACTCCAATCGCCATCTTGGGACCAGTCTCCCGAATCTATCCCACTCTGCTCTTTTTGTCGGGCCCTTAAGCCGGGCTCAGTCGCCAGACTCCGAGGATCCCTCTTTCAAGGCTGGAGAGACCACGAGACTTCGCTAATGCTAAGCTGCTAAAGTCAATGCCTCTGCAGCAGCCCATTCCATAGCCGTCTCCGCACTTCGACAGCTATTCCTTCTCCCCGCCCCCTTCCTCCTTCCTCCTCCCGCTGGCCCTTGGGCGGAGCTTCACCAGGCCCAGCCCACCAGGAGTAGCGGAACCGATACATCCCCTTCGGCTCCAGGCTAGCTGACTCGGATCCCCTCCCGAACCCCCCTCTTCCTCGGGGATTGCGTTGGGGTTTCCCCTAGTCCTGCTCGAGGGAGAGCGGCATGGACCCTGGTCCGACCCAGCCCCCTCGGTGGCTCCGGCTTAGTGGCTTCGGCACAGGAGACCTAGGTGTCCGAGCCTTCCCTCGATTCTGAGCGAGAATTCCTATCCTTTCAGGCAGAAATCCCTCTTCTCCCCCTGAGGGAGAGCCTGGTGGCCTCTTGGAGTGTCCTGGGATCCATGCCCCAGGTTTACTCCCTCCAGCCTCTTGCTCCTCTCTCTCGCCTTCTCCCATGCCTCTTGCCAGCCTCTTGCTCTCAGGCCCAGGGATCCATAAGCCCCAGGTTTACCCTTACATCCCCTATCTTCTTCGAAGTCGGAGAAACCCCCTGGGAACCCCTGGGTCTACCAGAGAAACAAACACAGACCCCCTGGAGGGTCAACTGAGATGATGAGATGTGAGATGGAGACCTCAGACACCTCTGAGCCTACCAGGATTTCAAGAGATCCCCACCTCCGGGCTCTCCAAACAGAGGTGGAGATCCTGGTAGTTTTTCGATTCTCCTGAGCTCCCCCTTCTGTGGAGCCTTTCCCCAGGACCTCCCTCTCCCTGGAACATGTCTCCGCCTTCGACCCACTTATGCAGGTGGTGGCTCGGTGGGCTCCTTCCCTGCGGATTCACCAAGTTTCTTCCCCAAGTTTCTTTCCAAGCTCTATCTGAAACAGTTTCAGGATTCTAAGGCTGTTGATGCTTTATGGTGGTGTGGTGGCGAAGGAACTAGCGGATCCTTCTCGCTATGTCCGTGGCCTCCGACAACCAGGCTTCAGATCATGGACTCAAGTGGAGCTGTGATGTTTTTTTCAGGAAGGACCTTTGCTAAATCGCTAAAGAAACTACTGTCATTTTCCTTCAGCTTTCCTGTTCCTGCAAGGAACCCTCAGGGCTCATGCCCAGGATCATTCTGCTGCTGGGGGGCAAAGCCAAGGAGCCTCTCAAGACGCCATTTGCTCTCCTTATCCATCCTCTCGGACTTTTAAGGCCTTTAGCAAGCCGATGGGCAGAGACATGAGCTTTGGAGTGGCCAGGCAATGCTTAGCCTGGGATGGTGCTTGAAATTTTTGGACCCCTTTTTATCCCTTTCTTAATTTCTTTGCCCGGACCTCTTTGTAAGGACTACTGGGTGAGAGATATTGACACAGGTGTGCCCCCTTTGTCTAACCGACATCCCCGTAGTCCATTTTCCCCACCCCCTTCAGACCATATCCCAAAGGAACAGAAGGGAGGGGAAGATGTCAGATTTAAACCCAGAGGGCTAGGGGGACTGCATTGGTCCAGTTCGAGGCAAGGGGCAGAGTTGCGCAACCCAGAGGCAGAGGGGGGAGTCAGGGGAATAGGGTCGCAGGGCAACAGGGAGTGAAGCCTCCTCAGGACCCCCTTGGTGCGGTACCCTGTTGCCGATCCCAGGGGGCAGTCGGGGGAGGACCCAGCTGTACCCATAGCAAAAATCCCTTTCCCTTGATATCCACCCGTCAAAGGGATCACCAGATATCAGGCAATCCCAAAGCCTAGGTATCCAGTTACTCAAAAAATAGAAAGAGATCTCCCACCGCTCCCAAAAGATTCCCTTGTAGTTTCAGTCCCCTTCAAAGATAGAAAGAAAACGTCCAAAACTTTCCCTTGAGTGACCAGTAGGATCCGGTGTCTACTCAGAAGATTTTTTTGGTCCCCAAAGACTGGAGATGTTCTGGAATATTAGACCTGAGCAGTTAGGACCAACAGATTGGTCAAGAGGCATCAAGATTCAGGATCACGCTAAGAAGTCCATTTTGCTTTCTCTGGGCAAGGACTACTGTCATTCTCTATAGAGACAACTTTAGGCGTTCCCCTATCCTGCCCAGATTCACAGACCCTCAAGAAGGGATCTCCGGCTTCTCATCTGGACCAGGGACCAGCTATTCAGAGTCCTTATTGCTCCGATCCTTCCCTCCAGAGTGTTTGCTCTGTCAGCAGCAGTGGTGACAAGACATCACTCTGCAGGGCGGCAGGAGGTTGGGGCTCCACTGAGCGACTTCTACCTCTCTGCCACCAAACTCTTCTCTGCCACTTTGACCAGAGAGACACTCTGCAGCTATGCAGGAGTTTGGGAAACTCAGTGAATTCTGAAAATCTTCAAATCTTCTCCTTGGCAATCCTATAATACCTTTACTTAGGCATGCAGGCGAACCCACCAAAATGTTATAGCTTACTAAAACAGATCAAAACTTCTACTCACAAATTACTTCGCAGATTTTATTCTGCAGAGCAGCAAAAAAACCAGCAGGATGATACCAGTCTGTTCTAGATCTCTTGTCTCTGGCCATTGTTCTTCTCACTGCTGCTGCATTCGTCACATGCTTCTCTGCAGTGGGTGTTATCAATTCCTTTGTTCCCTCCTCACAGTCTTCCGATGAGGCGGAAAAATCTTAGTCACCCCTGTCGCAGGGACACATCTGAATTGGTGGATATCTTCCCTCTTCTTCATCGGGTGACCCAAATGTCCCCTCCAGAGCTGTGCCTTTAACGGATGGGGGCCTGATCGGGTGGGGGCGGTATCGCGGAGCACGGAATGGTGATGGGATGTGGCAACCATGTCCGTGGTCTGGCACATAAATGTCCCTGGGTGGTCCTGCTGATTGCTTTGTCGAAGCCTCAACAGGTCTACTTTTCCCACCACAGTATCACTAGAAACGGAGCAACGCATATCTGGTCTTCCAGTGGTTCAATACACAGGCAAGCAGGAAGATCTATCCGGTCTATCCGTTGTCTCAGCTCTCAGACAATCAAATGGCTCCCTCCTTTGGTGTCTCTGGGCAACACATGAATCCCAGCAGGTCTTAGTGAGGCAGAACACAGGCTGGGCAGATCCATTCTCATGCCCTCAATGGTGGTCTCTCAAGACTTTCTAACCCAGGTAGATTTTTTCTGAAGTCTGGCACCTACATTGTTGCGAATATTTTTACAACAAGCCCTATTTTTTTTTCCACCTTTCCAAGGGCACCCTTACCCCTCTAGGCCCTCTAACCCAGGATTTGCCCAGGATTGGCCGGGGCTTCCTCCATTTCCCTCCTCACTTGCAGCTGATTCATTGTCATTCAGAAAACCACGTTTTGCCCATCCATTGAATCTGGAACGCCTGGTGTAGAACAAACAACCGGCCGTCTGCATTCTCACTTCCTCTAGCCAGGGTTCCTATGGGCCCCAGTTCGGATCACCATCTGGTAGTCGGGTCAACAGCACCGGCCATTCATTCTCTCAACCTCACTGCTTGGTTGCTCCACTTCCTTCCCTAGCCAGGCTTCCCATCGCTCCAGCATTCTGCCATTAGTGGCTTGGCTTTTAATAATTCCTCCCAACCGTTTATTATATGAGTCACAGCTCTTTTCCCATAGTTGGAAAGGCCAAATTCCAGGAATATTGATCCCTTTACTGCTCCCTTTATTATCATGTTTAGCTCTGTTTTTTTTTTCAGGATCTTCTTCATCTAATCAAAAGGAAAACAAACTGATCTTATTTAAAGCCACATGTTGTTGCTAGATCATTCCATTCTGTCTCATGAATTCATATATATCCTTGACTTTCTTTTCTCCTTTTAGCCACCCGGCTTAGCATTCTCCAATCCTCTCCTTCTGATCATCATTTGTTCTGCATCCTGTGTCTTTACCCCTTTTTTCTTTCGCTTGCTTCTTCTTCGTTGAACTTATGAAGTTTTTCCCCCCTGTCGCTATGAAAGGGTTCAGATTCATCAATTGCATCCGTTCCCTTACTTCGTCTCCCAAACTCAGGGTTGGTTTTTGAACGAACCCATCGGGTATTTGGAAGAACGAACCGAGCTCAGGGTCCTGTTCCATAGATTTTACCAACTTTTAGGAATCTTCTGATTTTTGAACAAGAGCTTCTCAGAAAATGGGAATCGTCTAGCTGTTCTACCCTTGGATGTAGAACAAAACCCAGTAGAATTCCCATTTGTATTTGTCTCCTTGCAGCTCAACCTTCTTCCTCCAATTAAAAGTGAAAACATCCAGATGGTCCTCTTTTCTAATTTCTTATGGATACTCTCTCCTTCTACAGCCTCTTTTATTCTAAACTGAGGCACTCAGCTTCCCTTCAGAACATCCGCTACAGCTCCTCCAGGATGAGTCTACCTAACCAGGTTTTCTTTCCACAGTACCACTTAAGGCCCCTCTGTGCAGCGACTACTTGGGCTGCCTCCTAGACTTGTCCTCATCTCTCTAGATCTTTTTGATTCCCACACTTCTAAAGATTCTGTTCCATTCCAGAGGGTTCCTCAGTTCTCTAGGGGCCTTGGTCCCATAGGAGACCTCCTACAGAGGGGTTCCTATCTACCAAACCAGTCCTGATTTGATCTTGGGGAGGTTTTATTTTGAACTTGGGTTTCTAAATGCCTTGCATTGGAGGATATAAGGGTGTGTTCACATGGGTAGAATCTGAGGTAAGTCAGTGGGAGGGTAGGTTACCTCCGAGGCACGATAAAGGATTTTTCAGAGAGGATTGTAGGTTAGTAAGAAGAGGAGCTCCATGGAGAAGGGAGGGGATGAGAAAGGAAGTGGAAAGAGTTACTTTTGTGGCAGATGTAAGGTAATGATTTTGTCAGTAGAGCATGCCTAGTTTTTGATGGGTTTTTTTATATTTAGTTGTAAGTGAGAGTTGAATTTGAGCTGGTTATCAATTTGGACCCCAAGTAATTTGGTCTCTGACACCAGTTCCAGAGGTATATTGTTTTGACTAGTAATAGTGAAAGAGTTTGTTGAATGAGGTGACTTTAGAGGGAGTAAATACCATTAATTTGGTTTTGGAGGCATTGAGTGCTAGGTGATTTCTTTTCATCCATTGCTCAGTGGTTGAAAAAGCTTCTTGAGTAAGTTTTAGGAGTGTAGGGGTAGAAGAGGCAGAGCAGATAATAGTTGAATCATCTGCATATTGGATGATATTTGAGAAAAGGATAGAGTTGTGGAAATCATTTATAAATATATTAAAGAGAAGGGGACCTAATATGGAACCTTGGGGAACTCCCGTTGGGGTATTAAAGAGTGAGGAGGTGGCCTTTTTCCATTTTACTGCTTGATATCTGTTGGATAAGTAGCTGGAGAACCAGTTCAAGGAGGGAGGAGATAGGTTAAGTTTAGAGAGTTTAGTTAAAAGCAGGCTATGTGAGATAGTGTCAAAGGCCTTAGAGAGGTCAAGTAGTAGGGTGGAAACAATAAGGCCAGAGTCCCGGGCTTTATTAACAGTTTCAAGAAAGGAGAGGAGGGCTGTCATAGTGCTGTGACTTGGCCTGAATCCATGTTGTGTGGGAGTTAGTAGGTGATTATCTAAAAGATGTGGTAGGAGTTGTAGTTGGATGCATTTTTCTAAGAGTTTAGAGATGGGAGACAGGATAGCAATGGGACGGAAGTTGATAACATTGTTATTGTTGCCTCCTTTATGTAATGGTATAATGAAGGCCTTTCCTGGATAGAGTGGTTAATTAGAATGCTAATGGGGTAGGTGACTGTTTCAGCAGCTATGCTAAGAAAATAAGCAGGGATATTATCAGGAGCATTTGAGCATGGCTTCAGTTTCTGGAGGAGTTTTTTTATAGTAGAAGTGGGCATAGGTTTCAATGAAAAAGAGGACAGTGGGAAGAGGGGGTATTTAGGGGTGATGATGGTGAGGGGGGAATGAGAGTTGGGAAGGGGGTGAAGGATAGAGAATTAGTGGAAGAGAGTGAAGAAGTGGTGGAAGTGCAGGGAAGAGTGTTGGTAGAGGGGGGTGATGTGGAGAGTGTGGTGGTATTTGAGAATGATGAGGTAAGCTTAGAAATAGAATCAATGAAGAAAGAGTTAAATTGGGTAGCTAGGTCTGTGTCAGGAGCATTAGGGTCGGGGGAGGGGGTGTCTGGTTTGCTGGGATTAAGGAGAGTGGAGATACCTTTCCAGAATTTCTGAGGGTTTGTTTTGTTGTTGTTTTGTAGTATGGTGAAATAGTTTTGTCGGTCAGAAATGATGAGCTTTTTTTACTTTATTTCGAAGTATTTTGTATTCATGAAGGGTGAGGGGGGACCTATTTTTCAGGTAGTGAGCCCAGACTTTGTCTCTGTGCCGCATGATTGCTAGTGTGCTTTTGGTAAGCCAAGTGGCTGTTTTAGTTTTTATTCTCTTTGTCCTTAAGGGAGCATGGTAGTCTAGAACTTTCAAGAATGTAGAGTTGAAGTGAGCAACTGTGTTATCCAGAGATAATGTTTTTAGACAGTTCCAGTTTATTGCTTTTTGAGAGTTAGAGAAGGTTGTTGGATTAAAGTTTTTTTGGTTACGGATGGTAATATAGTTATGGGAACGATGAAAGGATAAAGGGAGTCGATGTGTAAAGATGGGAAGATGGTCACTAAGAGGATCGGAAAGAGTACCACTGTCAGAGAAATATTGAGGATGAGAGACTAGAATCCAGTCCAGAATACTGCCACTGGAGAGGTTTTTTGAGGGGCGTGTTATAGAGTTGATTAGCTGTGAAAAATTGTAAAGGTTGATGTTAAGTGGGTTTGTAGGTGATTAAATGTGGAGGCCCAATTAATATTCATGTCTCCCAAGATTATTGTTTCGTTGCTAATGTTGGTGGAGAGACAGGAGAGGATGTCTTCAAGTGTAGAAATATTATCCCCTGGGGGGATGTAGAGGGAAGCTATGCATATGTGTTTATGTTTGTTAATTTGAAGGAGTGCTAGGAGTAGTTCGGTGTTATTAAAGAGTGGAGTGAGATAGGCTTGTTGTAGTGGGTAACTGACAAGGAGGACGAGTATAGGAGAGCTACTCCTCCCCCTTTTTTTGTGGGATCTGTCTTTTCTAATGATAGAGTAGTCTATATTTGTGGTTAAGAAGGTTCCAGAACGGTTTTGGTTGTTTCTAAGTGAATTCTGTTTTATTTGTAAGAAGATGGCTTTCGGTTTTATTAGATTTTTTTGCAAGATTTCTTGGAAATTCTCTTTGTTTACAGGGGTAGCTTGCCCCTTCTATTGATACCAACCTACATCTATTTGTAGAAATAGTTGAGTTATTTTGTGAGACATTAATTTTTGCTGCTTTTAAATAGCCTAGTAACTTTGGGGAAGTATTTATTTTTAATTTTGGGGTTTTTTGTCAGTACTGTTGCTATTTTGTTATGGTCATTCAGGGCCGGCATTAACATTTTGGGGGCCCATAGACACTTCTAGTCTAAGTATCACCGTGTCATTGCCACCCCTACTAAGCAGCCTTTCAGTTCATGCTGCAAACTTTTAGAAGTAGTATGCACAGACTGACCTGTACCTGCAATGCTGTTACATCACAACAGGGACTATGTTGGCCTATCTCTCAAAGGGACACTTACAGTTCCTGGCATTATATGCAACAGTGATACATTACAACAACTCCTAAGTACAGGTCTGGACTTAAGTGAGATGATGCCCTAGTCCTACTGTTACAACACACACACACACACACCCTCCAGTCCTTCCCTCTTAACACCCCCCTTTTTGGGCTTTCCATACCATGCATATTAATTTTTTCTTTCTTTTCTCACAGTTTGCCTTATTCTTCAGCCTTTTCAAGAAGTCATAACTTTTATATTTGCTCTGACTTGTATGTTAAAGTTTTCTTTTCTTTTTACAAAACCTTTTTATCCAATGATGGCTTGAACAGAAATTATGATTTAACGAAAGAAATTCACTGTTGCTATTCAGGTTTAGTTTTACTTGCATTCTTTTCAACACACCTTTCCTGACCAAGACAGCACAGTAGTAATCATTTAGGAAATAACTCCTATAAGCCAGGGCTCAAGAAGCCATAAGTTTACAGATGCTCTGGGATTCATTTTAGAGTGTTTTTGCAATGGTGGTCTAACTAAAAATCACGGGAAAGAAATGAATTTCAGTTTTTTTATGGAAGACACAAGTTGTGCCTATGGCATAATGTTCAAAGCTGACACTATAGTAGTGCAAAATAACCTAACAAGTTGTTGTGAGAATACATAGGGACCTGTGAATACTGCCCCCCCCCCAAAAAAAAAAAGACAGTGACTGCCTATGTATCTCTCTGGTGTTAGACTGGGATGAAAGCAGAGGTTCAAACTGCCTTGGTCATATATTTCCAAGTGACTGCTGATATACATAACATGCCTTCTCACCCCTAACACCCAAAGGCAGTCACCAGTGTATGTACCTTATGTGTGATTGTGAGGAAAGTCAAACAAATAATGATTACAGTAATATATTCTAATTTGTTGTTCCCAGACAGTACACCACCCCTACACAAGCAATGGTAACCACCTCTGAGGTTGTGATAAAAGTAAAATAAATAATGTCCACACTGTGCTCAGCTCAAACAAAAGCTATAATGACTTTATGTGCACACCTCTATGCTTTGAGTGTGATGGAGATTAAAGTAATAACCACACAATCTCCAGCTCCATAAACCTTCAGCCGCTTTCTGTACACACATCTGAGCAGGGATGGTTTTAGAATGGGTGCAGTTGAAAACAGAGGCTGTTACCAGCTTTATCTTAAAAAAGGTCACATCACAGTACTGTTCAGGTTAAACAGCATAATCAGAAAATGTATACTTTTTTTTCTCCTGTTTTCCCCATCCAGCAACAGCTTTTGTGGGGGACCCCAAAGAGTCTAGGATGATTAAGGGAGCCCCTATCTCCATTTATATACTCTAGGGAATGGGGGCGACCAGACTCCGAGAAGATCTAAATGTCTGAATAATCTGTGATATGTTTATTGCCCTACTTTTGAAACATAATTACTTGTTAGATACATTTTGTATTGATATCCGGAAGAATAATTTGTGTCCTGGCATTATTGGGTGTGTGCGCATATAAAAAAATCTGTAATATTTTTTACACACACAAACATAAGCCATAGCAGTACCAGTTTTGTACTTATTTCAGCAAATGGCAATACATTGTGCAACACTGGTACTGCCACACCAGGTCAGTGACCGCTATTTAGCAGTCGTCAAACAGCAGCAGGGGTAGATCATTTTTATTTACCTCATTGAGGAGTAATGCATACCTGTCACTATCCCTGATTTTGCTCATGCCTTTGCTTTATGTGTTCTATTGTTTGAATTTAGTGAGGAAAGATGGCAGTCAGTAGGAACAGTGAAGGTGAGCTTTATTATGTAACTTTAGAGGTAGTCAGTTAGGACATGGTCTGCTAAAAGGGATGTTTGAATAATACTACTGCATGGTCTAGAGTTAGAGGTAAATCTAGATGAGGAAAGTGATGACTTGAGTTTGGGGTGACAGTTTTAACTCAAAAGATTGTGATTTTTCACAATTTCAGGAATAGAGGTAGATATTAATCCAGCATTTTTTCTAGTATGTTGTGCAAACTGCCACCATTGATTAGTGATATTATTAGCATTCACCCACAGGATGGAGAACCAGTCTCTAGAAAAATCCCAGTAAAATCTCAGCTAAGAGCCTTACTGCATTCCATTTGCAGTGTGAGGAGGAGTCTAATATCAGTTTCCTTCCGTGATAGATCCTTGGTTGGGTTAATCATTATAACCAGTCAATGTTAAGCAAAAGTATGGAAGAACCTACAGTCTTGGTCACATGTGCATCTATCATGATTCACACCACAATGTTATGCACAGATATGTAAGTGTGCTTGGCCCACAAGCCTTCATCCCCCTCCCTTCCATATTTTTGATCTCTGGAGTTTCGTATGCCTCACAGGCAAAGTATTATTCCAAGTGGGCATCAGATAACCAGACCTGACCTTTATGGGCTCTGCTTGTACCGTCTCACATGAGAGCATGACCTGTGAAATTTCCACAGCCATCAGAAATTTAACTCTGCCCTCTTCATTGTCATAGGAAAAACTTTTACTCCACTGTATGATCAAGAATGATGGCAGCTACTTCCCATCATGAGCACATCGCAGTGAGAGTAAAGAGAAAACCCCTTAGGTGTAGAGCAGAGTATTTCCACAGAGATGGACATCCAAAGAAGTGCAGTTAAATCTGATATTAAACTGACTCTTGTCACTGTTGGTGCTGATCTCATTTTTTGAAGGCTTAACCCTCAGCTAATTCAATCTTTAGTGGCAAAAGAGAAGGGGGAAGAGATGTGCCCTCAGCTTCCACCCTTGAAGGATGTCCCAGGTTGTTGGCAGCACCTACCCCAGAAGGTCATCGAGCCTGCAGCTAAAAAGTATTTTCCCAAGGAGTGGCTCCTTTAGTCACAGACTGTAAAACCTCAGAGCTAAGGACCCCATTCCAGGAATTTCCCCTCCATCCAGGGCTAGTTGGTTCTGGTTGAGGTGGGAGTCTTTTAAGTCATCCTACTCCAGGGTCATGGCCCCTGACCTAGCATCAAGCAAATATCTGGTGGGACTGCACCATTAGGGAATATGGCCTAAAGCCAGAACTTGCTCCAAATACAGGCCTCAGTTTGCTATGTACTAGCAAGTATTTGACGGGAATGGTAGTTGGTGTGTACCCTTGGGGAATATGGCCTGAAACTACCACTGGGCCCAGTGCAACTCTCTCTCCCCAATGCACCTCACTTGGTTGGTATGTATTGTGTATGTTTCATTCACCTAATGCCCAGTACCTTTTAGGCATGTACTCACCCTTATGCAAAAGCATGTGCAAGCTTATACCTTTAAGTCATGGGAGGAATGGAACTTGTCCCCCACTCGAAATTCTCTGAAGAGTCAGAGAACACAAGTGCTATTGCTTCTGAGATGATCAAGAAAGTGATTTCACTCCCTCTTCCCATCTGGATCAGCTTTCTTTTGAAAAGGCTGTTAAGTGTAAACAGAACAACATATACTAGCATTGATTACTCCATACCATCACATTAGAAAGGCTTTGTAGTGTAGCTTGAGAAGAAGCCCAAAGAGTTATAGGTCATACCTTCATGATTAGATGATGTGTAGACAACACGGAGGTACCTTAACGTTGCCTCATCAGCCCCCAGGAAGGCAGATGCCCTTTATAAACCCTACTTCAGTGAAGAGAGCCCTTTACCAAACATCCTCATATTCATTCCTCTGAGAATCTCTTCAATCCATCGTAGGCCCAAGATAGCACTGCACTTTGCCACTAAGCCCCCTGATAGGAGTCCAAAACTTAGGACAGGTGAGTATGAATGTGCACTCCTTTGCCACACTGGGGCTGAGGCCCTCAGTTGTCTCACTAGTCCAAGTTCTAGTCCCATCTTTATGGATAATTCAGAGGAAAAGATTGAGAACATCCATGAGTCTGAGTTCAAGCAAGACCTTGTGGAGACCCTGCCAGTGGATTCCAAGTTGTAACCTTTACTGTGCCAATGCTTCAGCAAGGTCTGCAGATTCCATCATGTTTCTGCACAGAATAGCATAGCTAAAATCCTCCTCCCATAGAGAAGTAGTAGTGGAGAGCACTGTGAATGCCCACTTGATGGGGACTTGTTCTTCACACAGAATGTGCTTGAGGATTCCCTCTAGAAAGTAGACCCTCACCCTTGAAGGAAGGCATTTATAATCCCCCTTCCATCTTCATCTCCAAGCCTAGCTAACCCCTAAGAATGAACAAACATTGTTGCCACCCAAGGAAGACATTAAAGTATCAGACAGTTCTACTGCCTGCACTGCTGATAAGTTACCAAAGTCTGACACAGCCTGTAGCATAAGCTGAAAGTTCATGCCATCTTACAGAACCTTAAAAAAAAAAAAAAAGTTGGTTCAGGATATGGCCCCCTGTATCTATGTCATAGAATTCATGGGTCTTCCCAATTCAACAGCTTTGCTGGTAGACATAGTCCATCTGAGTGGAGCTCTTAGGACAGGCCCAAAGACCAGACTCAGCTTCCCTGGCTTCTTTCAATAGCAATCTCATTATTAGAATGGGTTTGGGGGGTTTTGCTCCAGCTCTCTCTATGGTGATAATGGGTTCTCTCCCATTCTGGAAATTAGCACTTTCTACTAGCACATATAGATAGTTAACCTGCAGGGGCTTATGCCTGTTGTCCTGTAGGGTGTTTAAGTGGTGTCACTGAACATAGAGACATTTTTGCACATAAGCATTTAGGGTATATGTAGGAGATTCCTCCACCTCACCCTGGGTTGGCACCACTTTCAATATAAAGTGTTGTCATCTGGAGTTTCTTCAGCACTCGGAATTTTTAACAAAAGCAGGGGCTATTTTAGCCAAAGCCTTGCAAGAGAAGGATCCTTGTGAGCTCCTCTACCTTGATGTTAATCTTGGGGTAAGGGGGGACATGTCCAGGGACACACATTTCCCTGAAGTAGGTACTTCCCTGGTTACTTTCTCTGAGGATGATTATAAATTGGAAGAAGTCCTGTCCGGCTTCTGAGGGAGGCCTTGTTAGGCATGAAACCAGACAGTCTGGTTTTGGAGAGAGCCCAAGATGTCATGACTTTAGCTACCTGGGTGGGGACTCAATATATGGTCAAGGCTCAGACTGTGTTGTGTCTTGTAGGCTAAGCAGCTGCTGCAGTCGTTATGGTGCTATTTCCACACCTGAGGATGTAGTTGCAGTGGACTGTGAAGTATCAGTGGCTATAGAACCACCATGTGCACATGGGACCACTTTCTTGTATCAGAGTCCTATCATTTGGCCCTAGATTGGTGGACAGTCCCCACCAGCCTCTTGCAGGTTTTCCATTTCTGCAGTTGAACCAATCACAGATTCTGATGAGAGAAGCTGTACTTGCAGTTTGTGGCGCTCACCTTATCTCTCACACGACTGAAGGAGTATAGCATACTGGGGGCGGTGCTCCATATCAACCATCTGAAGTTAAGTTTAGTTTTCTGTTAGAAAAATATGTATTAATGTGTGTATTAGCAATATGCTTAGTGCATTTAGAGCTTGAAAAGGGTTAACACATTTATTCTATTTCATACTGCATAAATCTGTACAAACTGCAGTTGCTTTCTGACCTTGTACTGTTAGCTAAAATCTTGCTTGTGCCTTGGAAATTTACTGAGAAGCAGGTGATTTCTGCTTGCATTAGGAAAATAATGAATAGAACAATACTACTTGTATGAAACTTAGACAAGACGTTCCGCTGTGCCATGATAAAATACACAGCTGTAGAAGTTACAGATAATTAGTACAAAGCCTGCTTGAAAATATGAACTGCAATCAGCATTTGCTTGTATCTGTATTTGAAAAGTACCTTGAAAAGTAACACTGTACAATAGATGCTTGTAAACGGATTAATGGTCACCAAGGCCAGGTTGTTTTTCTGAAAAGTTTCTCACAAATCTAGTCATGTCAGCAGAAAATCTGAAGTAACATCTGCTGTAGAACAATACTGAAAGTTGTGTTTGATTACATCAGCTTAGAAGGCCATGTCTTGTTAAATAGTATAAAAATGAACATACTTCCTGTTAGTAGTTAGACAAATCCTTGTATTTGCATGTTTTTGTCTCCTTGCTGCAAGTAAATTAAAGTGCCTTAACTGAACCTTACGTGTATTGGTCTTTGAAGTTTTTTCCTTTGACAGATTGGTCCTTCGGACCGGAAACCTTTACTTTGCCTCGGATCAGACAGGCCAGGTGGCTTGAAACCGTACGGGGAAGAAACCACATTGGTTCTTCTTACTTGAAAAGTCCTCCGACTGAATTGTCGTACAAAAGAGGCCAGCCACTTTCTGATTTGCGACTGAGGGATGGGTTTACTCGAACCAGGTGATCAATCACGAAGGCTCAGGTAAGGTGAATCTACCTTCTTTTTTTTGTTTTAGATCAGGGACTAGATTTGCATTTGTTCTGTTAAGACTTTATAAGTCAGGGACAGAAAGATTACTGTCTTGTCATAGATCAGGGAAACAGAGCAGGTAGGCAGTCATTCTGAAGAGACTATAAAAACATCAGTGGTACCACGTTAAAAATAAGGTGTTACGTAACGATTAAAAGGGTAGAACAAAATGGGTAATAATTGTACAAAAAGATCCCAAAATCCGCCGTTAACCGAAGACGCGAAATACATGCAGTCACAGCATGCTGATAATATTAAATACTACTCAAAATGGGTTAATAAGTATGAATTTGATGGTAAACTAGAAAAATTCTCACTTGTCAAACTTGTCAAACAGCTTAAAACCGATTCTAGTGGTCAGGTAAAAAAGCAACGTCAATTAGGAATTCCTCAGGCACACAGGTGGATTGAGGAAGTAAACTAAAGGGAACAAAAGAGTAATAATTCAAAAGCAATGTTTTTAGATGAGGCGGACAATAACTTAATAATAGCGTCAGCCCCTCCATTTCCCTTACCAGAATATGAGGCAAGTGAACAAATTAGTCCACCCCCGCGATATCCTACTGTCACTGTGAGTAGAGACACTACAAAAGCGAAACCTTTTATTAGAGATCCCATTGAGACCAGGTCTCGAACACGGGCAGGAAACCCAAAAGGGGACATTGAGTTATATCAAATGGGTAGAAATTCATGATTTATGAGTGAAGAAATATGCCCACTTATAGAAGTGCCTAATCCTCAGGCAAGGCAAGAAGGTCAGGACCCAACTATTCTAGTGTATCGACCCTAGACTCCAGAAGACATCCGGAAAGCCACTGAGGGAATTCCCCATCCAAAAGTTAATTTTAGAAAGTTCTTAGAAGATTTGCAAGGAATGAAGCTGAGTTATAATTTAAACTGAGAAGAGGTAGAATAAGTAGACAGTCAAATTGTGGGACCAGATTGGCACATGATTAGTGGCGACTGGAATCCCTGTGATGTTGCGCTCAGGCCCCTTCCACATAGCGCAGAATTAGACAACAGAGTGAAAGGTCTTGCAGACCAAATCTCTGACAAATGGAAGCCTAGGGTGGACTGGACTTGCATTAATCAATGCATCCAACAGGAAGGTGAAACTGTTGACCGATATTATGCCAGACTATTAGAATGTTTTAATAACCATTGTGGAATGCAGGTTCCTGAAGACCAGACACATGATTCCCCATACTTGCAGCAGTTAAAGAATGCATTCTTGAAAGGCAGTATTGCACCTATAAGCAGCTTTATTACAAAACACATGGTAGATCATCGTACAAGCAGGTTACAGTCATTGCTTGAATATGCTAGGCATGCCGAAAGGCATTTTAATAGCAAAAAGAAAAAGAAAGCCCAAGTATTTTCTGTAGAAGATGGAGCAGAAGTTTATGTAGTACAGTCCGGGAAAAAGGGCAAGAGAAATGTCCAGGGGAACAAACCATCTGATCAACAATCAGAGGACTTTGAAGGGCGAAAGAAAAGGGGTGAATGTTTTAAATGCGGTAAGAAAGGGCACTTGGCAAAGGATTGCAAGAAAAACAAGAAGGCAACCATGGAGGATAAGGAGGGTGAGGACTGACTATATGGTAGTCAGGAATCACTAGAAGGGGATAGCGAAGAAAGGACAAATGAGTATGTGATAGAGGGAGTAGAGAATGTGACAGAAGAAATAGAGGACGTGCAAGAAGTCACGGATAGTGAAGAAAATGAAATATTGAATTTGGCTTTATTGAGCTTAGAGCTCTATTTAGCAGACACAAAACCAGAATTTACACTCCTGGTAGAAGGGAGGGAAGTCAGATTCTTGTGTGACTCAGGGGCATCACGGACCCTGGTACATCCCTCCAAACTGCCAGAGAATTCAGAGTCATCTGATTACATATTAGTGAAAGCAGCTAATGGACAGCTGTATCGGGAGCCCCTCTCCCATAGTTTTGTGATAACTGATCCTATTTCAGGATTGACCCAGAAAAGCAAAATTGTTGTATCTGCAAAATGCCCAGTAAACCTCTTGGGCAGAGACCTTATGCAGCTATTTGGTATAGCAGTAGTTCCGACTATGCAGGGTATGGAAGCACAGCGACAAATTGATACCTTTGCAGTGCAATCGGAGGGTGAAATGTTTTATTGGTACAGCCAGGACTTGGTTACGACTGGTCCAGGGGCGGTGACCAAGGAGTTGATGAACGTAGCCATCAGCAAGTTCCCCTCCCTTGACATTGATAAACAGCATTTGTTGCACTGTACTCTGTATTATTGTAATACACCAGGACCTGATAAGGAATATGAGCAAGAATTGTTTAGAAATCGTACAAACAGATTGGTATTATGTAATCTGTACTGGGACACAGAAGGGGACAGTGTAGCCAGCTGTTCATTGCCCCAGGAGTTCTTTGCACTTTATAAATCTAATCGATTACCACATGTTAGCTTAACTAGGGACAAAAATGTAAAATGGGTAGACTTAGGAAAAAAAGTCACGAGATGGGAGAAACAGACAGAGTTAGAACTGTCAGAACAGGGACTACAAGTGCAGAAACTGAATTGGATAACTCAGACACACCCAGCTGTACACTTGCAGTCTAGCAAGGACAGCTGATTAGCACTCCTATTGAAGGAGAAAGAGAATGCCTTACAGAATATACCAGAAAATCTCTGGTCGACAGGAAAATCAGATGTAGGACTTATTCGTTCAGCGGGACCAGTTACTATTATGCCAAAGTCAGCATTTAGACCACAAAAGAGACAGTATCCCTTAAGAAAAGATGCAGAGGTAGGAATCAAACCTATTATAGCAGCTTTACTTAAGGAAGGGGTGCTGGTGGAATCTCCTGATTCACCATGTAACACACCCTTATTTCCTGTTAAGAAAGCGAATGGAGAGTGGCGTATGGTCCAAGATTTACAAGCTGTAAATGATGCAGTAATACCGAGGGCACCTACGGTGCCAGACCCACACATCCTGTTGAATGATTTAAAATCTCAACAGAAATATTTTTCTGTGGTAGATGTCAGCAATGCGTTCTTTTCGATACTGATGCACCCTGACAGCCAGCATTGGTTTGCATTCACATTTCAGGGGAAAAGGTATACATATACGCGACTACCACAGGGGTATTGTGAAAGTCCAACAATATTCTCACAAGAAATGGCAAGCAACTTGGCGGGATTTACCCCACCAAGAGGTAGTCGGATTTTGCTTTATGTTGACGATATCCTGCTGGCGTCCCCCACCCAGCAAGATTGTAAAGAAGATACCATAGCACTATTACAATTTTTAGCCACTGAAGGACAAAGTAAACAAAAATAAACTGCAGCTTTAAAAAAAACAAGTTAAATACCTAGGATATGCAATATCCAAAGAAGGTAGGACATTAGATGAGGACAGAAAAAACAGCAATTTTGCAAGCACCAAAACCCACTACCAAGAAGGAAATTATGTCCTTCCTGGGTACGACTAATTTTTGTTAGAGTTGGATTCCAAACTATGCCTTGGAATCTGCACCGTTGACTAACCTGATTTATAAAAAGCCTATGGCAGCACAGGATTTATTACAATGGACACCAAAAGCAGAATCTGCTTTCTGCAAACTGAAACAGTTAATAGCGTCCTCATTAGTTTTGGGATTACCAAACTATCATAAACGTTTTTTCCAAACTGTAGATTGCAAGCAAGGTTATATGACATCAGTGTTAACACAGCAGCATGGGGGACAAGCAATGCCCTATTGCTTATTATTCATCACAACTGGACCCAGTGGCACGGTCTTTACCTCACTGTGTACAAGCAGTAGTTGCAGCTGCAATGGCAGTACAGGCTTCGGACTCAGTAGTGTTGTTCCACCCTCTCACATTGAGAGTGCCTCATGCAGTCACAATTATTTTACTACAAGAGAAGGTAGCATATCTTTCCCCTGCTAGGCATCTTTCCTGTATGACTATATTGTTGAGCCAACCTCATATGACAATTGAATGATGTATGACTTTGAATCCTTCTACCTTGCTCCCAACCCCTGCAGATGGCTAACCACACAGCTGCCTGCAGGTGATTGAGCAAAAGACACTGCCTAGAAAAGATCTTACGGATGTTCCCTTGGATGATGCCGAGGTGACATACTACGTGGATGGCTCATGCAAAAGGGGTACTGCAGGACAGAACCTAGTAGGATATGCAGTAGTTTCTGACACAGACATTATAGAAGCGAAATCTTTACCACATAGTTTATCTGCACAGGCAGCAGAATTGATTGCCTTGACACGGGCATGTACCTTAGCAAAGGGTAAATGTGTAAACATTTTTACTGACAGCCAGTATGCTTTTTTTTACTGTACATGTTTTTGCGCAACAGTGGAAAAATCGAGAAATGATAACATCTACTGGCAAACCAATCACTCATGCACAGTTTATTTTATATCTTTTAGAATCTATTCAGTTACCTCAGAAAGTAGCTATTTGTAAATGCACAGCTCATACCAAGCAACAGGACAGAATTTCAAAAGGTAATGCGAGAGCTGATACAGCTGCAAAGCAGGCACCTTCAGAAGTATTTCTTTTGAATGAGGAGCTACAACCCTCTGAGATTTTAGACTTAGAAAAGTTGAAGACAATGCAAACACTTACTATGCAAACTGAAAAACAAAGATGGGTAAAACGAGGAGCAATTCTCAAAAAGGGGCTGTACATCTCTAAAGAAGGGAAACCGATATTGCCGTCTAATTTGTTTAGATATGCAGCTTTATTGAGCCATGGGCAGTGCCATGTCTCAACAGGGGGGATGGTACAGCTGGTGAAACAAGTGTTCACGACGTACAGATTTACAAACTACTCTAAAACAATTTTGTTCGTTATGCCACATTTGTAATAAACATCATGCACAAAAGGGGCATTAAAGCCCAAGCAAGGGGAGTTTCCCTACACCACCGTATCCGTTTCATACTGTTTGTATGGATTTCATAGAGTTGAATAAATGTGAAAATAAGAAGTATTGTCTTGTCATTGTAGATATGTTTTCCAGATGGGTGGAAGCCTTTCCGACTAAAAATCCAGACGCTACGACTGTGGCCTAAGTGCTTGTTAAAGAAATCATCCCTATATTCGGCATTCCGGAAAGGATCTACAGTGACAACGGCACACACTTCGTGAATCGGACCATACAGCAGTTAAGTAAACATTTTTTGTATTTCTCTAAAGAATCATTGTGCATATCACCCGCAATCAGCAGGGCTAGTAGAGCGGCATAATGGGGATTTTAGAGTAAGCTAAGAAAATTAATGACAGAAACGCAGAGAAACTGGGTGTACTGTCTGCCCCTGGCACTGTTGAGCATGAGAACTGTTCTGAATGCAAAAGGATTGACTCCTTTTGAAAAGCTCTTTGGAAGGGCTTACTATATACCTCAGTGGAAATCTCTCATGCCTGCAGACCAGGAAGCTGACAGTACATTAGCAGAGTATATGCATAATTTGTTAAATTCTAAACATTTGTTGCAGTTAAATTCTGTTTCAGATAAAGAACGAACCAGACCATCAGAAGTGGTAGTGCCCCCTGGAGTGTGGATCTGGCTGAAGATAGTTAACAAGAAAAATTGGGCGTCTCCGAAGTGGGAAGGTCCATATCAAGTGCTTTTATCAACACCCACTGCAGTCAAAATTGTGGAGCGTGCCTCCTGGATCCACTTGACGCACTGTAAATTAGTTAAAAACTTTAAACTGGACAAAAATCTTGTTACATGCCAAGAGCAAAAATGATAGAGTCCAGAAGAAACAGGAATGCAGAACAACCCTTTCCTCAGAAGTATTGTATAATCATCCTGTTAATTGTATTTGTGACAATAATCTTTTTGTTGTGGCCTTTTCTTTTCCCAGCCACACAGACTGAACTGAATAAACGTGAAGCGTTACTCATAAACTGGCATCCAAACTTTAACACTTACCAGGCAATTAAATATGTGTATGCTGAGACTTTCAATGTTTCGAATTGCTGGATTTGCACAGCTTTGCCGACAGCATACGGGGGGTTATTAATGACTACAGTCCCCCTAGGGGTCAATGAGACCTGGGAGAACTTGATTTATGATACCTCAACCATTACAGCACAAGATAAAATAGCATTGCACTTGTCTGTTCCACAAAAGGGAACTGTGTGTTTTTATAAAAATGATACTGTTCAGATGGGTTGGAGCAATTGCAATGTGACTGTTCCTTATAGATGTTACACTAAAGGTAAGAAAGTAGATCTTTATTGTAATACAAACTATGATTCATTTCTTGGATTGATGCACAAAACACTTGATGAAGTAAAACATAATTCTGTTCTTTATAAACAGCTATCTATAATTGATAGAAAAATGTTTCATGCAGGGCGAGTGTATATTCATAGCAAGGTTACTACTAAAGTAGAGGACTGTTATTTTGTGTGTGACAGAAAGGCATACAAATGGTTATGTGAGAATTGGTCCGGAAGTTGTTTTTTGGGTTACCTGGTTCCGACCATACGACACACTGCAGTTTTGCCTCATGAGAAAATTCTAAATGTCCGAGAAGTCGTCAAGAAACCAGTAAATCCAGTGGGACAAATCGATGCGCATTGAAAGGACCATCACTCTCTAGGTAAAGGACTTACACACATGGACTTGAGTGATAGCAGTGGGCAGGTATATTACCAGCATATGAAGCAGTGAAATCGATCTGGGAGCTGAGAAAACTGTCATAACTTCTCGAAGTAATGAGCAACGCAACTTTTTCTGCTCTCGAATTGGTGACTAATGAACTGAATGCTATAAAAACTGTAGTGCTCCAAAACCGCATGGCTCTCAACTTCACCCTAGCGACGAGAGGTGGTATGTGCGCTTTAATCCAAGAAGAATGCTGTTCGTATATTCCTGACCATAAACACGAGATAGACAATCATCTTGAGGTAATTCAGCAAGTGTCGGCCATGACCAAACCAGGCCCAAACCCACTGATGGATTTTTTCCAGAAATGGTCTGGGGGGTGGGGTACCATCCTAATGAACATCCTGATTGCCATTTGTGTAGGTATGCTGCTACTTGGAGTGTGTGTTTGTTGTGGTATCCCCTGCATGAAAAGACTGATTAAAGACCTTATAGACATGTCGGTTTCTGAAACCTTATATCAAAGTACTGAGTTTGAAGAAGTGTTAAAAAACTAAAAAGCTTTCATAAGTTTAAACTGAATGACTCTCTTAACTGCAAATCCTGAGTGGAAGAGGTTAGGAGAAGAAAACAAACTGTTTATGCTTATTTTGAAAGTAGAATAAAAGTATTAATAGGGAGGAAATGTTAGAAAAATATGTATTAATGTGTGTATTAGCAATATGCTTAGTGCATTTAGAGCTTGAAAAGGGTTAACACATTTATTCTATTTCATACTGCATAAATCTGTACAAACTGCAGTTGCTTTCTGACCTTGTACTGTTAGCTAAAATCTTGCTTGTGCCTTGGAAATTTACTGAGAAGCAGGTGATTTCTGCTTGCGTTAGAAAAATAATGAATAGAACAATACTACTTGTATGAAACTTAGTCAAGAAGTTCCGCTGTGCCATGAGAAAATACACAGCCGTAGAAGTTACAGATAATTAGTACAAAGCCTGCTTGAAAATATGAACTGCAATCAGCATTTGCTTGTATCTGTATTTGAAAAGTACCTTGAAAAGTAACACTGTACAATAGACGCTTGTAAACGGATTAATGGTCACCAAGGCCAGGTTGTTTTTCTGAAAAGTTTCTCACAAATCTAGTCATGTCAGCAGAAAATCTAAAGTAACATCTGCTGTAGAACAATACTGAAAGTTGTGTTTGATTACGTCAGCTTAGAAGGCCATGTCTTGTAAAATAGTATAAAAATGAACATACTTCCTGTTAGTAGTTAGACAAATCCTTGTATTTGCATGTTTTGTCTCCTTGCTGCAAGTAAATTAAAGTGCCTTAACTGAACCTTACGTGTATTGGTCTTTGAAGTTTTTTCCTTTGACATTTTCGTAGTGCTGAATGTCATTGAGACAAAACTCCTTCCAGGGTTTCCCCTCAACAGGTTGGCAACCAGACTGTTGTACGTATGTAAACAAGTAAGGGGACACAAAGTTTATACATTCTTTGCAGGGGTGATGCTTGTCTATCAGTAGGCAGAAGAACAGTGGCATCACTCTCTCAGAAGTTCACATTTCCAAGGAATCAAATAAGGTGGTGTACTGTCTGATTCACTTCTCCACTCCAACCCAGTGTTTGCAGATTCATAGGCTGCATCTGATCCAAATATTTCAGGAGTGGGTATTCCAGAAATGTACATGTTTGCACTGAGGAGAAAACGGACTTCATCTTAGGGGCAGGGTATGGGAGGTAGCAATGGATGCCTTTTCCTTCTTGCCAATTACATGTCTTGTTACAAAGTTCATAGAAGAAAGACCAAGACTAGTTGTAGCATACTCATGGCTGGTCCCATCAAATATGCTTAGCTCGGTAAGGTAGTATAATGGTGGGTGGTCCCTTTAAGGTGCCCTGATGTATACCAGATCTGTGACTTTCAGGTCCAAAGCGAGCCCTTGCAGAAATCTACTTGGCATTACATATACCAGAAGAAAAAAGGAAGGTAATCCAAAGGATATCTCTGTGAAGGAAGAGAACTGAACCTTTTAAAGAGGAAGCCAGTTGTATTTAATCCAGCCCATATGGAAAAAAGATATTTTGGTTTATCATCTGTGGAACTGCAAATAAAGCTTCTTTATTGTCACTTCTGTTTAAATGCAGCTCATTTATTTGCCAGCTACTGTGCCAGAACTCTGTCTGTAAGGGAATATGGCATCTGAAGACCTATCGCTTTTTACTTGAACTGTGAAAAGCTTACAGAGCAGGATTCTGAGAAGAGAATTTACTATGACTACAGACTAAACTGTTGGAATGAAGAGTGTCAAGATTCCCTGCAGCTCTCATTGTTTTGATTAAGCTGGTAGGTCAGGTGATCCTATTGTTTACATTTAGGCAGCTTTTAGTCTGAGGGCTCAGGTTTCAGTACCTTGGGGGAAGGGTAATTTAACACTTCAGGAAATGCTAACAGTTTCCTCTGTGTGCTCTTTTATTTACAGCCCCATGCTGATAGTAAAACCATATCACTACACTTTGAAATGTAGGGAAGAAGTGCTTATATGAGCTACTGTTTTTTTTTTTGTTTGTTTTTTCATCTTTCACTTTGGAGGCACAAATGTGATTTTTTTTTTTGAATATTTTCTGCAGCACAGTTGTTTGGGTGTACATCTAATGGAAAAAGATGTAATGGATTTTACTGCTTGTTGATGTGCTTTTACATAATGTCCCCTTCTGTTTATTGCGGTGGTGGGTCCTACTGTTGTTTGTTATATGAGAAAAGGGCACCACAATTATGTCCTTAGATGAGCAGTACAGGATGCATTACTGTTGGTGGAGGAGGATGAATCAGAATGTGACAGAAAAAAAGGTGCACTGTTACATTGTAACCACTGCTACTGTTACACTGTAACCACTCAACAGCTAAGTCAACTTTCAATAGTAGGCATGTGACAGGCTATTGTTCTACATTGTGAAAGAATTAACCCTGGTCCTTATGTATAAACAGTGCTTCAGGGAGGTCATCTGTAAAACCGTTCAGCATGGGTACCACCCAGAAGGAATTTTAGTGAGCTTATTCAAGAGTACTGTAAACTGTGAACTCTCCTAAAGCTGTTTTAATAGGCACAGTATTTTTTCTTTTCTGCTTTTTATGCAACTTACCACATTGCATTACAAATCATATGCAACCTAAAAGCTCACTGTGCCATCACTACAGATTTTCAGAAAGTGGATGAAATGCATTTCTCCTATCTAACAAACACAATACCCAATGGAATCAGGGTTTGCAATAGAATTATAAAAGGATGTTTTAGAATCCTGACTCGCGTCATTGAAAAATAACATACCAAACACAAAGGGCACCTGCAAGCTGTTGAAAAGTGATATAAAAAAATAAATGTGAAATAACCTGACAAATAAAAAGAAAGAAAGAACAGTAATGCACCTCACCAGTCCTGATGCACCCCATGTAGGGACTGTTCTACCCACAGTCCTACTACTTGAATAAGCCCACTCTGAACTCGCACAACTTCAGAGTTTATGGCAAGTACTCATATGCTTGTCCCAAAAAACTATGTAGCCTTGGAAGAGGAAGCTTAAAATAGTGAGGGGCAAGGGTAGTCTTTTACCTCTATGTTAATGTTCTTTAGTATTAGTTATTTGTATTAGTCAAGTGTTAACTCCTTGACATACTTTGTCTTTATGAATAACTCCCATTACTCAAATTATTCTGTAAAGGTTGTTTTAGGTGTTGTGGGTGACTGCACTCCACAAATCCCTCTGACTAATATGAATATCCTCCAGGGTTGCACCATTTGTGGAGAAGGGAACCACGTTATGAGAGCCCACTATGCTGCCCATGCCCTTTGTTGCTAAAAGTAACCACTGCTGTCATTGTTTCTCTTTCAAGGTTGTGTTACTTTTCAGGTACTGATTGCCATGCATGAATGTGAGATTTTTTTCAGAGATGCAAAGGAACTCCTGATGTAGGACAGTGTGGATAAAATGAGAACATTCTTTGGTCAGATGACTGCAAGAGATAGTTGACATAGGCTACGTGGACTTTAGTCAAGTAGCTAACTGTACCATATAAGCATATTGGGAGCTGAGAATGTCTCAAATGATGATGTCCTCATAAGCCGGCAGCCCTATCAGGCCTAAAAAGAATAACTTGTATCCAAAAAGAATGAAAATGGGGGTTAGCACTGGACTTACAACTGGTTTATTATGGGAGTTCAGCTTCAAAGGTTCATAGGTATATAATAGGCTAACAACCACCAAGGCCTTAATAAGCCTAGTCATGCAACCCAATCCAATTGTGTCCTTGTGTATCATGGACATTTATTAGGAGAGGTATGTTAGCTGGGAATTTTTTTAGGTTATGTGGAGGATATGTTGGTATGGGCATTACTGACTGTCACTGTATATCAGAGATATTGGGCCATACCATATTTACTATCAACTAGCAGTAATATATGATCAAGTACTGGTCCATTCCTATGTTAGTATCAATGACTGTATAGAGAGATTCTCCTGTATTTCTTTAGATGATCCTATGATCTTCTAGTGGAATGAAGCATAAACAGAGCAGGCATGAAGCAAACTGGTGGAACATGGAAATCTGTATATATGGAAATCATGGTCACAGTCAAAGAAAACTGGTACAACAGACCCAGTGCAGAAAGTATACAGTGCTGCTGGTAATGATGGCGCAGATACAATGACACTGGAAAATACTTAATAATGTATTACTCAAACTAAAGTTAAGCTGGAACTAACGTATTTCAACTAAACAATAAAGCTATAAGGTTTCCTATGCAGTGAAAGTATAACTAGAGTACAGCTGCCATGTAGTGAAACTGTAAGTACAGTAAAACAATACAAAACAATATACTTTGATGATAGATAATAATTAAGTGGCCATGCAGATCGGCTCAATTCCAAAGCTGCCACTTTGGTCCAGTTCATGCACAGCCAGCATGTTTAAAACCAACCTCTCATACTTGCTACCCCATTTCAGTCCAATATCTCTTTCACAGGTGACACTGCTTCTGCATGTAGTATTTCATTGATTAGGCTACACACACATCACTGTTTAGGAGTGATAGCATTTGTGTTATTCCTGGTGACAGTACCCTGCACAATAAAATTGCATGCATTTTTCTTTATGGTACTACTCTAGTCATACCAGTGCAACAATGTAACTGTTATATCATGTAGCCCCACCTCTTTTCTCAAGACTATAGAGGTTATACTCCTGGGGTCTGTGGATGCATGCTTTTATGCTAATTGTGCACTTCTAGTAAGGCAGAACAATCCACTGTATATTCATAAAATAATGAGAGGGAAGAAATAGAGAGTACCCTGAGTGGCTTGAATAAATGTCTGTACAGAAAGATAACTTCTTAGTTTCTTTTGGTAATGCCTGCTCTGTGTACCCTACCATTTTACCAGCCTTTATCACATAATGGACACCCACTTCAGTGGTGGACTCACAAACAGGGAAAACATGGTATACACTTGTAGTTGTCAAAAATATTTTTTAGTCATTCACATTGATTCAGGTGGTCTTAGCTTCTATGACAGAGCCCCAGAGTCTATAAATACTGTGGCTTTATATGTGCTACTTCAAAATGCCCTGTTTGAGTGGTGTTGCCAGCTTCTCTATTATTTATTAAAATTCATTTACTGGGAATGTCCAGCTGTGCCAAAATTTAGTGAATACCAACCTTTCTGTGGGAGGCAACTTCAGAGATGCTATTGCTGCATAAGGAGCCATGGGCTTTACTATAGTGGGTAATTCTGGTACTGTTTGTTTTGTGGATATGCAGGAGGTCCATCAGAGTGGGGTCTGACAATGCCTTGTATGCCAGGCATAGATCTCCCCTCAAAAGCCTGTAGGAGATGGAATACAGGGATAGGGCCTTGAGGCAGTCTGCATAGGACATATTACTTATGCCCTGTATTCTTTTAGTGAGGAACCTCTGTGGACATTCCAGTTGTTGGATATGCCTGGTTAGGTACATACCAAAGGGGGCATTGTACTCAATGATAGGTCTGATGAATGCCGAATACAGTGGAACAATGACTTCCTTGGGCTTAGATGCCATACCTTTGTTTGTAAGTTGTGCAACATAGAATGATTTCCTCACCACTGTAGACACATGATGGTCATAGGCTTGATTACTATGTGTGTCCCTAAGTCCCTGACTACTGGGTCAACTCTAAGGGGTGTGTTGTCAATGTGATAGTTACCAGGGATGGATGACTTCCCAAAGGATACTATTATGCATATGATCTTCATTCATTCATTACTGATGGGGTATTGGTTCTATCCTCGGAACTGAGTTGGCCATTATACCAAGCTCACGCCAGCCAAAAAACTCTCAAGCTAAACTTACTCATAGTGCCCCTCTATCACCTCAGATCGAGTTTGCCCGTAATACAGGAGGAGAAAAAGCAGAGGCTTTATCTGAGCAAATCCCTATTATAAGATAGGACCAAATCTGAACCGCCAGGAGTATTTTGGAGGGGGATGGTGGGTGGGAAGTAAAGAATGAATGAAGAACAACAACACAGATGGAACATTATGGTAAGAACATAACTGATTTATCTGATGTTGTTAATCTTCATTCATTCCTTACTGATGGGACAGATTCCCTAGCTACTTCATTTTGTGGGAGGCCCTATGGAAGAATATTTCTGAGCACCATTAAACCAAAGGAAGCTCTCCCCCTGGAGACCAAATCCAATTTGTAATGAGTGATAAAGGTATGAGTTGTGGCCCATGTTGCTGCTGCACAAATGTCATCCATGGAAGCTCTTGCATGAAAGGAAGGCAACAGATGTTGGGACTGATCTGGTTGAATGCGCTTTGACCTCAGATGGTAGAAGAGGTTTGTTTTGTTGATAGATAAAGCAAATGCAGTTTCTCGACCATTTAGATAAAGTGACTTTGGAAAAAGACTTTCCCATTTTTGGCCCGGAGAATGATACGAATAATTGGTCAGACTTCCGTTGTGATTTAGTCTTGTCCAAGTAAAATCTCAACTGTCTATGCACATCCAGCAAATGAAGTGAATATTCCCCTTTGTTAGAAAAGTTTGGAAAGGAAACTGGCAGATCAATTGTTTACTTGATAGTCAAATTGGAAACAACTTTGGGTAAAAAGGTAGGGTTAGTCTGGAGTGATACTCTGTCTTTATGGAAAGCCATGCAAGGACGTTTTATGCATAGGGCTTGTAGTTCAGATATTCATCTTGCTGAGGTAATGGCTACCAAGAATAAAGCTTTCCAGGATAAAAATGTTATATCAGTAGAGGCAGCAGGTTCAAAAGAAGTCAAGAATTGTAGAACTAGTGTCAAGTTCCAAGGCTCGATTGGTTCTTTGAAGGGTGGTCTAATGTGTGTGACAGCTTTCAGAAAGGTTTTACAGAGATGGTGAGAGATTAAGAATGAGTCCTGGAAGACATTGTGGTAGTTAGAAACAGCTGCAGGTGTACTTGTGTCATTGAAGCTGCAGCCCCTGAATGGAGAAGGTTTGAGAAATAGTTCAGTACTGAAGTAAGAGGAGCTGAAAAAGGATCTATTCCTTCTCTTGAGACCAGATTATGAATCTTCTGCACTTGCTCAGATAAATTTTCCTGGTGGATTGTTTATGGGAAGAAAGAAGAATGTGATGTACAGGGGAAGATAGGTTATTTTGCCTGGCAATTACTGGAAGTGGAGGAACCAAGCTGTCAGCTTCAGGCTCGATATGTTTGGATGTATCAACCCTTGAGGGTGCGATAGCAATTCCGGAGTTGGATCCAGAATCCATGGTTGATGTACTAGATGAGGCCAGAGAAAGGGAAACCAAACTTGTCGGGGCCAATAGGATGCAATGAGGATTACTTTGCTTCTCAGCCAAAGAGCCTTCTTTATAAATTGTGGGGTCAGAAGAAGGGAAGGGAAGGTATAAAGAAGTCCCATGGACCAATTGTGAGCTTCCCTCAGGGACTCCCCCTGCAGGGGAATTAGGGCAAAATAGTTGCTGCATTTGTGGTTCGCGAGGGATGCGAATAGGTCATAGCAAGGCTGGCTCCAGCAACTGAAGATCTTTGTCTCTATGATAGGATTGAGGAACCACTCGTGAAGCAGGAGAATGTATCTGCTCAGTTTGTCCACAATTACATTGGAATCCTCAGGAATGTGCATTGCTATAAGAAAGCGGTTGGAAGCTATCTCCCAATGCCAAACTCTCATGGCCTCTCAACACAATGGGTAGGACTTGGTTTCCACTTGCTTGTTGATATACCAGACTATGGACATGTTGTCGGACTGGATAGCAATCATCCCTGACTAAAGGGCAGGTTGGAATGCTTGCAATGCTAGAAGCACTGCCCTCAGTTCTAGGACACTGATATGCAGGTTGGCCTCCACAGGTGACCAAGTGCCTTGGACTGTCTTTCCCTGGAAATGCCCCCCCACCTCATCAGGGAGGTGTCCGTGGTCACTATGGCCTTGGGCTGAGAGGAGGAGAAAGATCGACTCCAAAGGTCTGTTTCTGGCTTCATCCACCAAATTAAGTCTCGTCTCCATAGATTTGTTATGCAGATCTGAAAGGACATTGGATGAGTCAAAAGGGTCCCTCAATCCTATCATAGCGACAAAGAACTTCATTTTTTTCAGATGATATTAGAATGTCATTTGGCCTTGACAAATGTGCAAAGGCAACCTTTAAAGCAGGAAAACTGCAGCACCAGGAAAATATCAGTTTTGGGACAAGAATGTGATCTAAAAGAACTTGAGCAAGAGAGAGTTTATAAATACTTGGGAATTGATGAAGTATCAGCAATAAAACATGAACAAATGCAAATAAAACTTAGTAAGGAATACTTTAGAAGACTTACAATAATCTTGAAAACAGTATTGACATCTAGGAACAAAATCCAAGCTATACATCAATTCAATCTCCCTGTCCTAACTTACAATTTTGGAGTGACTGATTGGCCCCAAAATGTGTTGGATAAATTAGTTATTAAAACAAGAAGGATGCTTTATGCCCACCAAATGATCTATAAAAATCAGTGCATACCGAGATTATATATACCCCATTCTGAAGGAGAGATGGGCCTCCTTGAAATTGATTACATGTATAGATCTGCAATCGTGAGACTCCATACATATCTGCTGACCTCACAAGACCCAAACATAGTGAAAGTTTTGAAACATGAGGAGAATAAATCTAAGATGACCTCTGCTTAACCTAGCAGAAGCATATCGACATCAAGCAGGAATGGAAATCAAACCAGAAGTAGATAAAAATCAGGCAGCAACTGAATGTGCCAAAAAAAACAAAAGAAAGAATATAAGGTGAAGGACCAGACGAGAAGGCAAGAAATGTGGAAAATGCATAAATATAGTTGCAAGTTTAGAAAACTTCTGAAAGAACCTCATGTTGATCAGGAACAAACTCAGGAATGGTTAAGGAGAGGTTAATTCAAAACAAGAGATGAAAGATTAATATTGATGGCCCAACATAGTAGGCTACGTACATGCTGTTTTACAAAGTCCACTGAACATGTGGGAGAGACAGACAAATGTAGGTTTTGTAAAACCAAATTGGAGACATTCGCACACCTTACTGCTGGTTGTGACATACTAATGGCAGAAGGACTGTATACTGAAAGACATAAAAATGTGGCAAGACTGCTGCACTGGGGATTGTGCAAACATTATGGTACTAAAGTGGCTGAAAAACACTGGAAACCTGAGCCACAAAGCATCATAGAAAATGATGAAGTCTACATCACATGGGATCATCCATTACCAACAGTTCAAAAGATAGATGCTAGAAAACTGGATATAGTGGTCCAAGAAAAGAAGAGAAAAGTAGCATTGATCACTGAAATCTCCACACCCAGTGATTACAGTGTCCTGCATACAGAGACACACAAAGTCATAAAATATCAGGATTTGCAAGCAGAAACGAGAGCAATGTGGAAGAAAGATACCCAGATAATCCCAATAGTAGTAGGAGCAATGGATCTTATAAAGAAGAGTTTACCATCCTATTTAGATATACTACCAATACATGTAACTCAGTACGAATTGCAGAAGGAGTCATTATTGGGCGTGTTGTGGGTGCTGCAAAGAGCACTTTTGGCTGACATCAAAAAGTGAAACAATATTAATTTCATAAACTTTAATCGTACTTTGACTTAGGAATGGGGTCCACTCCCGTCACTGTATTAGAAACCCAAAAGATTTGGAGAAATTAAAAAGGGCAAGACCATAGTCCTAATGGAGAGATGAAAGGGGTCTTAATGGAGAGATGAAAAGTCAGCAAGCAAAGGAGAGTAGTAGTAGTGCTGAAATTGAATTCATCCTCAAGTCCTGGTGAGTACCTTCGTGAGGTGGACCCTGTTTTTCACAAAATCTCACCAAGGTGACACTGATATATAAACTGTATTTATATAGCACATTTCATGGATAGAAGTCAAAAACAAAAAAAAGATAGCTGGGTGCACAAGACCCAGGATAAAAAAGTACCCAGTCCTGGTAGGCACACTGGTGCCAGGACTGGAAAAAATTACAGTGTAGAATCCTCAAAATATGGAAACATTCCTACAATGGGGCCAGGCTGGGCCCAGGGGAGGATGGCCCCCTTGTTATAGAAGGAAGTAGCAGTCCACAAAAATAGATTGGCCAAAAGAAGAGCCATAAAGATGATAGAGTGGGCCATTGAGGATAAGAAATAAATGATGTCTTGTTACTATTATGTAGATATACAAAATAATTAAGAGAGAAATTAGAGGTAAGAAAAATACTTCCACAGGAAAAACTGTCAGAAGCTTCAAATAAAAATTTGCATTCATTAATACAACAGATTTTTGAAAAACAGTATATAGATCAAGAAACTTTGATCTGTTTGGAAAAAGAATCATCTGAGGAAGTGTGAAAATATAAACAACAAAACCTAGAAATATCTGAAAAATATTAAAAAGAAATATGGACATGGGAAAGAAAAAGAGATTTGATATGGTGCAATATTTATGCAAAGGAGAAAACCAAGTTAACTAATACAGAGAAGGCAGCCCCAAAGAGAAATACAGACCAAGGCATCCATATATGGAAAATTTCACAATAAAATATGAATATCACAAAGATGGAATGTGGAAAAGAAGATTGGTAAAGCAGAAATTAAAGCAAGAGAAGTTGAACTTATGGAGTTCCTGTGAAGTGAAGGATTTAATGCAGAAGGTCTAACACAGACTACATCACAGCATGATGGAGTGAGTCCCCAGAGTAAGGAAAAGCAAGATTAGGAGACATCTGAAGAAGAAATATGGACATGGGAAAGGAAAAGAGATTTAATATGGTGTAATATTTATGCAAAGGAGAAAGCAAAACTAACCAATACAAAATAGCAGCACCAAAGATATTTGAAGAAAAATATAGGCAAAGGAATCCGGATATGGAAAACTTTACAATACAAAAAATAAGAAGACTAAGAGGAAAAGTAGAAAAAGAGATTAGTAATGGAGAAGTTAAAGAAATAGAAAATGAGGTTATGGAGCACCTGCAATGAGAAGGATTCAGTGTAGAAAATCCAATACACCACAACAGGATAAAGTGATGGATATCCAAGTTAAGGAGAAACCAGTGGAACAGGAAGCAATTGGTCAGGTGCTATATCAAGATATTTTGCAGCCTTCCACAGGAAAGCAGTATAACCATTCACTTGAAGCTAGACAGCAAGGAAAGGAACAGCAAACTGTGGAAACTCTGATGCAGTCAGTGCTGAGGAGTGATAGGCCAGTGAGTTCCCATATGACAGAGCAACATATGACACAGGATGAAACTGAAGAAAAGGTGCCAGAGGAAGATGCTATAGAACTTTCTATAGAATGCCAGCAGGAAACAGAAATCAAGGGATGTGCCCTCAGTTTGGAAGAAAATGAGCTAAGAGAAGTTGCTTGATTTAATAGACATGGATATATATACTGGGATCAATGAGAGAGATAGACTGCAGAAGGTCAATAAAACCCAAAAAAGTAAGAAGTCTAATAAAACAAATGAATGCAGTAATTAGGACTGTCCATAGAGATCCATGTGATATAACAGAAGTAAACAGGATATATTACTGTGCTGCTTAATCACTGATAAAGTTCTACCACAAGAACACAGGGTAGTGAGGGAAAGGAAGGAGAAATTGAATACCATCATGGATAAAAAACTATAAAGCAATTAAGACAAGAAGTGTCACTGTTAGAAGACTATAGAAGAGGGAATAGATCAACAAAAATACTAAGAAAGCTAGGTGTGATTAAAGCAATGCACAGTATTAGAACAGACCAGGATCTATCATGCACTATTGCAAATAACAAACTAAAAATTTCAGCACAGGTGGAAAAACTTAGAAGATACACAGATAAATATAAGGGAAAAGTACAAAATAAGCAATTTATTGATGATCCAAAAAAGTTTTCTAGAGAATTGGGAAATAGGGTAAAAGGAATTGAAAGATCACCAAAAAAGAGGAAGTAGATACATTTTGGAGAAGTATCTATGAAGATCCTGTGGAACACAGCAAAGATGCTAAATGGATAGAAGAAGTGAAAGAATAAGAAGTTTAAAGGTACAGGATATGAAATGGAATGAAGTAACAGCCAAAGAGATTGAAACAAAGTTAAGAAAAGCTTCTAACTGGAAAACCCCAGGCCCAGATGCAGTACCTAACTTTTGGTTAAAAGTATTAACATCTCTGCACAAAGATTTAGCCATGAGGAAGAACTATTTATATGCACACCCTGAACAGACACCACACTGGCTAACAACAGGCAAAACAATGCTCTTACTTAAGAGTGAACCTGCAAGCTACCCTAAAAATTATAGACCAATAACTTGCCTTCTGACGACGTATCAACTATATGCAGGAACTGACGCTGACAGAGTTTATAGTCATTTAGAAGAAAAATCAATTATGGCAGTAGAACAAAAGGGCAATAAAAGAAAGTCATATGGAACAAAGAATAATTTGTTATTAAATAAAGTCATAGTGGAGAACTGTAAAAAGGGGAAGAATCTAAGAATGGCATGGATTGACTAAAAAAAAGCATTTGATAGTATCCCACATTCAAGGATAAAAGAGTGCTTAAAAATGTGTAAGATACACTCTACACAGATTGACTACATTACAGTAACCATAAAACAATGGCAGACCACTTTGCAATTAAGCTATGATAAAGGACAGATTATTATCTCAGGGATAAAAATTCAATGAGGGATATTCCAGAGTGACTCTCTGTCACTGTTGCTATTCTGCCTTGCCATTAACCCATTAAGTTGTTTAGTTAACAGCTTAGGCTATGGCTACAATTTGGCTCCTAGAAAATAACAAAGTCTAATGACTTCTCATCTTATCTTTGTCGATGATTTAAAACTGTATAGCTCATCAGATGAGGAACTGAAAGCAGAGCTGCAGGTTGTCAAAACTTTTTCAAATGATATTAGAATGTCATTTGGTCTTGATAAATGTGCAAAAGCAATGTTTAAAGCAGGAAAACTGCAGCACCAGGAAAACATCAGTTTGGGACAAGAATGTGATATAAAAGAACTTGAGCAAGAGGGAGTATATAAATACTTGGGAATTGATGAAGGATCAGAAACAAAACATGAACAAATGTGAATAAAACTCAGTAAGGAATACTTTAGAATACCTAAATTAATCCCAAGAACAGCACTGACATCTAGGAACAAGATTTAGAGTTATGTACTTACCATAACTTGGCATCTGTGTTATCTGTAGTCACCATTCATCACACTAGGGTCTTGGATCCGAGCCGGCAGACACAGACAACAGCTTAGCTCAAGCTCCTCCGCTCCCATAATGCTCCGCTGCCCTCCAATCCCTCAGATCGAGTTTGCAAAAGGAAAGAAGACAGACCAAAGCAGTAACAGTAAAACAGAACCAACAAAATCCAACCAATCTTTCAGGAAGGGGGATGGAGGGTGGGACCGTGATGAATGGTGACTACAGATAACACAGATGCCAAGTTATGGTAAGTACACAACTATAAATCTGATGTTATACAGTCACCATTCCTCACACTAGGGTCAGAGTCCCCAGCTACCTAAATCCTGGGAGGTCTCAAGGAAGGACATGCTGAAAAACCATGGAGCCAAAGGAAGCCCTTCCTCTAGAAACCAAATCCAACTTATAGTGGGAAATGAATGCGTGAGGAGAAGACCACATTTCTGCTGCACAAATGGCATTTAAAGATAGATGATCTGCAAATACAGTTAAGGTAGAAACCACCCTGGTGGAGTGAGCCCTCACTGGTGCAGACAAAGGAACACCTTCTAAAGAGTGAATGAAGGAAATACATTGCGAAATCCAGCAGGAGACCGTGACTTTCGAAATTCCTCTGCCCTTTCTATTCATAGAAAAGGCTACAAATAACTGGCCTGAACGTCTAAACTCTTGAGATCTATGTAGATAAAAATGAAGTTGACGATTAACATCTAAGGTGTGCAGGATATATTCCCCTTTATTGGTATAGTTAGGAAAAAATACTGGGAGATGAATGCATTGATTGAGATTCATTGTTGATGCCTCTTTAGGCATGAAGGATGGATCTGGCTTCAGAGACACTGTCCTTACGGAAAACTAAGTCGGGTGGCTTGACAGTAAGAGCTTGCAGCTCTGAAACTCTCTTCGCCAAAGTTACTGCCACTAAAAGGGCAGTCTTCCAAGAAAGAAATTTGATATCGCAAGATGCCGCCGGTTCGAAGGGTGGTTTTATCAATGCCTGCAGGACAAAAGTCAAATCCCACGGAGGAGATAGATGCATCACAGGAGGCTGTAAGAGAAAAAATGCCTTTTAAAAAGGCCTTACAGAGGTAGGAAGAAAAGGTAGAATCACCCCTAAGGTGAAAATTCAAAATTGCTGCCAATTGAACCTGAATAGTAGAAAAACTGGCCCCTTCCTTAAAAAGAGAGGTCAAAATGAGAAGGATCTCGGGAATAGAAGCAGAGAAGGGATCCAGATTCTTATTCTTTGCCCAAATGGAGAACCTCTTCCATTTACTGGAATAAACCTTTCTAGTGGAAGATCTCTGGGAAGCAAAAATAATATCCTTTACGGGTGAAGCTAACCTGGACTTAGCCAAAATCACTGGAAGTGGACATAGCACGCTGTCAGACATAGAGTAGAGCTGCGGGAGTAGAGACGGGTGAGAAAAAAATCTGGAATTGGATTGAACACCCAGGGTGGATGCCTCAAATGAGACTGTAGAAGGCGGAATGACACCTGCTGAGGCCAAAAGGAGGCAATGAGGATTGATCAACTCTTGAGGTGTCTGGCTTTCTGAAGTACTCTGTGGATTAAAGGCAAAGGAAGAAAGGCATACAGGCCATGGTAAAGTCTACCAATGAAACTGAAGAGGCTGGTACCAGGATTGATATTAGTGTCGAGGGCTCTGATACCTCCGAAGAGGAACATAAGTTGGAGTCTGTGGGGGAGGGATGATTATGAAGGAGTTGGAAAACCTTTGTCCGCCAAAAGCTGATCCACAAGTCTCACTACATCGAATTCTGAAAGGCTCCTGGAGGAAAGTGTGGACATCCCTGATGGGGAATCAGGGTGTTCTAAGAAGGGGCTGCACTCCTGTCCAAGGAAGGGATCCACTGAATGGGAGTATCGGGTCTGAGGCAAAAATTCACCTTTTGGCGCCATGGTCAAGGGACCAGAGAGATGTATATGTGTGGGGACAGTGACCAGAGTTGGGAAAACTATTTTTGGTGCCGAAAGGGGGGTCTGTACTGTAGCAATGGATGGTTCCGAACAAGCAAGAGGTACCATGGGCAAAGCTTGAGGCAGTGGTGCCAAGGACAGTACCACAGTCATAGGTACCAATGAGGAGGACGGTATTGGAGTTGGTGGTTGGGGTCGAGATATAGAGTGTGGCACTGTAGAAGGGGTTTGAGGCCCCAGTGCTGAAGATTCTGGTGTCAATTTTGGTAATTTTGTCTTCGGTTCTGATTGAACCGATTTAATCCCTCTAATGCATGGAGAAGAAGGAACAGACTGGCTCCTTTTCTTATGCTCTTTTTTAAGAGGGGGTGAGCCCTCCATCTCAGAAATAGCCTCTGAGAAAGGAGTTTTTAAAAGTCCCTTTAAAATCAATTTATTTTTTCTTTCAGTTAATGTCCGTGCACTAAACCCCATACATATGTTGCATGGTCGTTCAACCTTCAAGTGTTGGACCCTTAGACAATAAACACAAGAAACATGACTGTCTGAATTTGGCATTTTCCTACTGCATTTATCGCACTGCTTGAAACCTGTAGTTTCTTTTTTATCAGCCATCCTGAAAAGGTTTTGGTAAGTACTCTGTATCAGCATATCACCAAATGAAAAAAATTACTAAACTGCAAACAAATACACACTAGAGAAAGTTTTTTTTTAAACAAAAAAAAAAAAAGGAAGAATATCACAGTGGTTGAAGGAAGAGAAAATAAGAGAGGGGAAATACCAACAATGGTATAGGGCGTTACCTCAGATGTAAAGGGAAGGCCTGTAACAGCGGTACAAAAAATACCACAAAACTTGGTAGGAAGGATGAGAAAAAGCCTGAAAAGGTAAGCGAGAGGTAGGAGACTAACAGAGGAAAATATTTAACAAGAAAGACTCAAGAGAAAAACTCTGAAATATAAAAGTTTGAATTGACTTAGCTTGAGAGCTGGCTTGACACGTCCTGAAGTATACGTGGCAAATGAGATCTAATGTGATAGAGAGAGGGGCACTATAGGTAAGCTTAGCTTGAGAGTTTTTTGGCTGGCATAAGCTTGGTATAACAGCCGACTCGGTTCTGAGGATGGAACTGATACCCCATCAGTAAGGAATGAATGAAGATTAACAACATCAGATCATTTCTTTTTTTGGCAAATCAGTGAGGACTGAATTAATAAAATAATGATAGCCATTAAAGTTTCAGTCTTCATATCCTTCAGAAAATTCATGGCAACACAAAACCTTTTATTCTAGAAACATTCTAAGATTGTACAAGCAATATTTAAAATTTGTCCCTAATATTGGCCTTTACTCCCCCCATTAATTCTGGCTTTACCCAGATTTCTTTTGCTACAAAGTTGAGAGGTATGATCAATGTAACATAGTATGTGTTAACTAGAGTTCACAGTGTGGTACAATATTCATTATGCGGTATAGCAAAGGCTACTCTATGTCCTCATACAGTAAGAAGTTTAGCACTGTATTGCCAATCTTGTACTGCTTAATTCTGCAATTGTTTTTAAACCCTTGATTGTATTATTGTTTTCATTTTCTCAATGTAAATTACTGTGTGACCAACATCTTATATTAACTTGTATCTGTTTTAATCTGGTTGTAAACACTGGACTGAGCCCCAAAATGTTCCACATGGATCAGTACTTTACCCTCTCAACAAATACATCAATCATTCAATGCATCAATCTCAGCAGCAACCTACAGTATAGACAACACATGACTCTAGACATAGAGTCAGATCTCTGTACCTTTGTAGACTACTCTCTAGCCTTTGAACACCACATAGTAAAAGTAGTCAGGACATCCTTCTGTATAGCCCAATTAAACATTAAATGTGTATTTCATGTAGGACAAAAAAGTTCTCATTTCACTACACTTTGCCATGATCCAACCAAAAAAACATAAAGCCTCTGTTAGTATATATTTATCCAAATGCATCATACAGCTAGAAAAGCCCATATATTTCTAACTAGAAATACAAGAAACAAAAAGGTGCTAAACTAAAGTCTCTCAGCTATCAATACACACCCTATACTGTAGTATTTTGTGCCAAGGACCTAACCTCCTTTGGTTTTCTACACTTCCAAAAATCCAATGGGTTCACAGACCCCCAAACTAGAACCATTTCATCCCTATCAACAAAGAAATAAAACAAGCTAGATGGACAGATTTATTATTACTCAGTGCGTCCATCATTTCAGGTTAGGATGCTACAGTGATAACCACAATTCCTTTAAATCAAACCATGCTGATTGGATGGGTGCCTGCAAATCCATCACACTTCTGATCTGTTTTGCATTTTGCTGACAAGTGACACCCTATGAAGGTGAGTATTGGCAAAGTGATTATGGTCCATGGACTAATTATGTCCTATCAAAATGAAGGAATCCAAGATGGCACACCAAATGGTGGACCATTTCAAAAATATATAAAAAGTTGGTACTGCAGAGCAGTGCATACCAAGTCTGAACTGCAAGAATTATGGTATGCATGACAGAAGCCATAACAGGAATAGCAGCAGTAATAGTACAGCAGCTTGTGTTGAGAGCCACTGTCAGAGCCTGTGTTCACAATGCTGTGTGTCATGACTACCTACACTTTACAGAAGGAGAAACAGACAGCAGCTGTCCTACTATCACCCAAAATTCAGATAAGACATGGACCATTTCTGAGTAGATAGGCATGCAGTAAGGGACCTAGTCAAACTTGCCCATCCACAATCAAAATCATGATGGCTGTCTGGTGTGCCCAATAATGTGGATACAATGGTATGGGTAGCACTGATTGTCTTAGCTACAGAGACATTGCATGAAGCTAGGGGTGATATATTAGGTTCATTACAGCCATACTATTTCCAAAACATTATGCTACAGTATGTGAAAGAGCATAAATGGTTGCTCAAGAAAGCAGTGAGGTGAGAACCAACAGTGCGTGGGCTATTTTATGACATCATCCATTTCTCTAACATCCCAGGAAGTACAACTTGCACCCATGTTACTATCAAGGATTAATCAGATGCAGATGGCCTGGAATACACTAATTGGAAGGGCTTTTACTCCATATCATGCCCAGGCTATTACATGTAATGTGTCTGTGTATCACCCATGGCCTGGAATGCACTAATTGGCTTTCACTCCATATCATGCCCAGGCTATTACATGTAATTTGTCTGTGTATCACCCAGACAGTTCATATGATTCACACATTTTCTGTACATACAACCTGTACCAAAGCTTCCTACAAGGACACTGTCTACAGGGTCACTTATACCAAAGATAAGGCACGACAGTGACTACTGGCAAGGCCTATGTGGTCATTAGGCTAAAATAGCCTTGAAACTCATACAAATCCTATTTCGTGCACTGAGCAGTCCACACTTACTAAGTTGAATACCCAAAAGAAAAATGAAAATGCCTCCCTTAAATTGCTAAACTGTAGCAGCAAAGACTGCAGTCTAATCACTCTAATCTACTAAACCTATTCATTTGACAGAGCTTAATCACTGGCAATGAATGAGAACTGACTGCTGATTGTGATCCCTGACATCTTACAACCAGGATAGCTGCCCCCTTTAGTCCATGTAGTTATGGTACTAGTGGTACTTGCCCTGTGAGTGCCAGAATGCTAAAGTAATGTTGTGGCACCATAAAGTACTTTGTTGTAAACAGCGAATATATTGTAAATATGTTGTAAACTGTTTTATAAATGGGTTTGTGTTAGAGAGGTTGCCAAAGAAAGTCCTTTTACAAACCAATAATCTTATTGTGTAATGTATTAAAAGAAGAGCTGTGGCTCTGGTAATTAGCGATGTTGACATCTTGATGCAGGGACATTTCTGCCTTGAACAGAGGTTCTGGTAAGTGTAATATAAGAAAGAAGCAACAAGCTGGAAGAACCGAAGTGGCATGGAAGCTTTCGACCAAGAATCCATTCAGGAGGAAGTTATGTGAATTCTCCTTGCAACTGCAGCTGAACTAATGAGAGGCATTACTTTTATTATCTTATCTATGCTAAAGAAGTATCTAAGCAAATACTTTTTCTTGTTTAATAAAAATCACATTACTTTATGGAATTGCCTCTGCTGTTTTGTTTAATACGATGGATATACGACAGAACCATTGTTAGTCAATTTAACATTTTGAAAAACAGATGTTGTTGGTGCATGTTTCTGTTTCACTTTGTACTACAGTCAGCAAGTTTAGTCAAATGCATCATAGCTGACATTCCAATACATAAAGTTGAAAACAAGACAAAATATTATAAAATACAAAAACAATTCCAGTACATAGTTAAAAGCCATAGTTATACAGTTATTTTACTTCTGAAAATGTGTCTTAATTCACGTTTTATTTGTTAGCCAATATCTCTAATAGTTAAATATTTAAAAGGTATGCCTGGCTATCCCTGATAATTATTTCAGTTATCTGTAATCTTTGGAGATAAAATATTGAAAAGCTAAGCAGCCGATGGCAGAGATAAGCTTGCATTTGTCAAGCTTCCCTAAAACATTGCCTGCACCTTAGGTTAGGCTGTCCGATGCAGTGATTCCTAAACCCTTGAATAAAAGGCAGTGAGTGACATCGGGTTTCTGAAGAGCCGTTCAGCCTATTCCCTTCAGGCAGCATTGCAATAAATGTGTCTATTGCAGCCAGGAGAAACAGTTGCAAACTGTTTGGCAGAAATGTCTCAAGATACTAACGGGTTACATTTCTTGAAACAGGTTTCACTATATATTTTTTTACAGGTTTGGAACATGAACCCCATTACAGAAGGACAGTTTTCAACAATTTCTTCAGGTCTGTTAAGGGAGATTTACTATTTGGGTGCACTGGGATATTGTTAAAATATCGGGAATGCTTACATATCTCAACTGTCCCTGATGTGTTTTCGTCTCGCCCCTCACAACATTTTTGATTTCCTGCTAAATCACCTAGGATTACACTGAGTTAATAATGCTGCACGAGTTTTGTGCTTCTTGTTCAGAAAATGTAGGATGATGCAAAGCCCATTGTTGATTAACTTTTCAAAGAAATTAGAGTATTTATTTAAAATTTGTTCCTGATTGCTAAGCTGACAGCTATGAATGTGATTGGTACAGAACAATACATGCAGCACCGATATTGCTGCTTTTTCTTACTGCATCTCAATTTAGAGCTATGAAGGAATTGATAAGTACATACCGATATCGCTGCCAAGATACTGCTGCATATATATATATATATATTTCTTTTACCATTTAAACGCTATGACTTTAATGCAGCCAGAGCACTTTCTTTTATATTCAACCAAGACTAAATAGGCTAGTTTGAAATTACCGCAGTCAAAGAAGTTCTATTCAGTAAACAAACTTTGAAGATTGTCTAGATAGGAACTAAAGTAAGGCAGTACTTGTTTTATCTGGGGAAGGTAAACAATCCTGGGAAATGTCAAGCAGGGTTATATTTAAAAAAAAAGAAAGGTGGAGAAGGGGTGTGTTATGATGACATCACACTGTGGGCGGTCTTCCCTTCCCAGACTGAGAGAGCGGGACGCTCTTTAAGCAAAAACAGTGAATTTTCTGTAAAAGAAAGTAGAAAAGTGCCGATTCAGTGACATGGGTCCCTTTTTCATCACTTAAACTATGCATTGGTGATGAAAACAAAAAAAGTGTTCTGAAAGCTGCAACATTGACACTCTCCCTTTATTGCAAGTAAATGTAAATTTTAGACTGGAAAGCTAGCTCCAGATATGTGTTTATCATCTGCAGAAACTGATTAAAATGGTTACAAACAAAAACAATGTGCTATATAATGTAAAGTCTGTCTTTTACAAGGACTGACAACAGAATACTATTATCCTGCAAGTACACACGAGAAATGTAGATGCATACAAAGCCTGATGCACATCTTTTTCTTCCTGTCCCAGTATTGGTAAGCAGTTCCACAACTTCCACCCCTGAATATACACAAAAGTTCATGTTAACTTCCTTCCCCAATGTCTTCCGAGATAGGTAGCCCTGACCTCAGTAACACAGTAATGGCAGGGGTCTATATTACGTGATAGAATGATCACAACTGCGAATGCTGCAAAGAGAGAAAAGGCAGCATATCGAAACAATTATTGTGGGGGCTACACCCCCCGCTAAATATATATACCAACTCCAAGATCGCACTACAGTGAGGAAAGGACAAATATTCCACTCTTCACTGTACTGCGATCCCACAAAAAGCACTTTGGTGTGCTGCCTTTTGCTTTTTAGAGCGTTCGCAATTGTGATCATTCAATCACGTCATATAGACCCTAATGGCAGTACAACAAGGCAAATGCCATACACCTAAATGAGTTTCCAGCAGGTAAACCTGGCACCAAGTGCCAAAAGCCCCTAAGGCAAATGTAACCAAATAACCCTTCAGTGTCCTTGTCAAATGTAACCATATTACAGTGAAGAGATACAGTACTGACACAGTTGGAAAAGGAAAGATCCATGCCGGAGCCAAATATTAATTAGGAAAATCAATAAAGCAGAATACTTGGGATAACTTTGATCTTGCTGTTGCCCATTGTGATGGTAGATAATCTTGAATGTTCTTCACTGGGAGAGATGTAGCACGAGAAGGCTCCTCTTGACATGTCTGACACAAAAGGACTCTTGATATTGAGCAAGGTCCTTCCTTCACAAAAATAGCCCCTAGATTCAGAGATAAGATTGCTAGTTTTAATAATTAGCTTTTCTGCTGGTGCTATTTGTGTGCTAAATGGGTGGGTAATATGTGGCTCACTATCCTGCTTCCCAGGTGAACTGCAGTTGTTTAATGTGTGGATGTAAGTCCTGAATAGGAAACCTTCTGCTTCTGTGGTTTCTCTTTTGGCAAGGTCAAATTGTTAGACATTCTTCTTTGAAAACCAAAAGAAACACTGAAGTGAGGTTTGCTCTCATCATTGCCCACAGCCTTAAAAACATGAGTAGTGTGGAGATTGTACTGGCTCTGCAAGGTATGGAAATCAGCACAGCTGAAAAGACTTGGGCCTAAACTCAATAAAGCCTACACTAAGTGTACACGATATGTATTCAGTTAAATTTATCACATTTTTTTGCTTTTTAGTTACTCAAAAAAAATACACTAAGTGTACATGTAGTCTACACTTTGTGGTAACTTTTATGAATCCCTGTCAATATATAAAGCTGCAAGCATATCAGTAAGAAAACTAAAATTAGGAGGAAGAAGATGTGTGTTATGTCTATCTTGGCTGTCACTCAGAACAGTGTACACTTAGTGTAGGCTTTACTAAATCTGGTCCTTGGTTTAAGGATCAGTCTAGCATTCACCAGATTCTGGCATTTGATGTTTGTCATAGTTTCAGACCTAATAGGACAATAGAAAGTGTCTTCATCTTCATGCATATCATCCTCCATGCCAAAGTGATGGACACCGACGTAGAATAAGAAATGAACATCACCCTTAACACAAGTGGAACTGATTTCCACTTAATAGGTTCTTATCTTGTCTTGTATGACCCATGATAAGCATGACAAATTCCTTCAGTATTGGTAATAAACCCAGTGGTTAAGAAAATCACTGGCTATATCGGAGATTTCAGTTACCCACCACTGAATGGTATAACTACAACAGCAACAATGAGTAAGTTAAGTGATTTTGTGGATTTTATTAACAGTAGTCCCCTTTAGTAGTGTGTTAGAAATATCACAACAGGTTATAATCATGATGTTATTCTAACTGCAGTTGCCACTATCTTTTCAATCCCCACTGTTATCCTGTCACTTATTAAATTTGATAGTATTGTCATGTTCTATGTAAAAAGAAAAAAAAACTTTGTACCACCCCCCGACCTTTCCAGTAGCTGCTATCCAAGTTTTAACAAAACCAATAAAAAGAAAAATTGGGATCTGACCCTGAATACCACTACTGTGTCTACAACTGCAAGTTTAAATAATCCATATTTCATCTGACATTTTAGTTCTAAAGTTTCTCAGTCTCATGAACGTTGTATAAAGTAGCCAATGAATCAAAGGTCTTTGTTTTCAGTTCAACAGTATGGCACTCTGTAAAAGTACTAATAATAAAATGATAGGCTTATGTTAAGGATCTGGGTATGGCGATTGGTGATGGGATTACTTTTAATAAACACATTTCTGCAGTTGTCCATAAGACCTATAGTGTTGGACATTTAAATCTCAGAAGGTTAACTTGCCTTTCAAGTGATGCCATTACTCCCTTGTATAGCCAGAAGGATAAAACTCTCAGGATCTCCTAGCAACCTGGGTGCTTTAGGAGCTGATAAGGGATGATGGAAATTAACAGCCAGTACTTGTTTGTCCATCTTTGAGATAGGCAGATACAAAGAGCAGTGAGTGGGCTGGGGGAGTGCACTTGATGATGTGAAATTTTTTTGTGCATGTGTGAAAGTACCCATGTTGCTCAGGAAAGGAACTAATTATGCATGTCAGCCACTAGTGTAGGATTAGTGACCGAATAGTAAAATCAATCATTTTTAAGGTCTGCCTAAATGTTTGCTCTTCTGCTTGACTGCCACACCCACCAGTGGTTGCTGACGTAGCTTTTGCAGTAGAGGAATGAAAGACGAGGCTGGTGGCTGGTTGGATGGTTATAAGGGAGGTAAAACATCTAGAAGAAAATATCCCTGTATATACCGCCTAATCCTCCAATTATAGTGCCCGAGATATCTTTTGTCAAGTATTTTGTTTAGCTACAAAAGTTTTACAATTTTCATACAATTTACATCCTCAGTAACCTGAGTTACTCTTAAAAAAAAGGTATCAAGTGCCCATCTTTTGTGCATCTTGCTGCCTACTCATAAGCAAATCTGCACTTTGTATTCTGGGCTGTGAATGACCCTTTGGTTTTTGAACATAGGAAGTTACTAGGCAAGCAGTCAGTAGGGCTTCATGATATTCATCGTGTTTCACTGCTGCAGTCATTACACTTGGGTTATCCTGCCGTCAGGCAGTCCCGCAGTCGGCCAGAGTTCCAAAGTCTTTGTCCGGCGTCAGTTGCTGTCGCTTCTTCCCTGACGTCAGTGCGCCAGGGGTATATAAGATGCAGCCGACGCCATTTTCTTCAGTCTTTCTTGCCAAGCGGTGCCCGAAGCAAAAGCAGTTTGCAAGTGCCGGCCGACTCCTGAGATTTTCAATTCTAATTTCAGAACCGAAGTCTTCAATAAAGCTAAGTACCCCGTTGGGGAAACTGTTTCTTGCCTCAGACCGATGTTAGTAAAAGTTAATAATTGTATTTCTTGTGGGAAGCAAATACCTCATAAGGATTTTCATTCTTACTGTATTCCATGCCTAGGCCCAGACCACGACGTCACTAGTTGTTGGTTTTGTGCTAGATTTAACAAATGCACTATTAAATGTCGGTTTGATTTTGCTCGCCATTACTTTGGCGGAAGGTTTAATTATACCATGCCGTCGGAACAACTGACGACCGTAATACTCAAAAAACACAAAGACAAGGATAAGGACAGGCATCCGAGGCCCAAAACTGATGATGAAGCCTCTTCTAGGCCAGTCGCCGGTTCTCAGTGAGGTGCTTTTGCAGCCCCTGACACCCGCTACCTCAGAGCCACAGGCTGCCTCTGACTCCCACGTGGAGATGTCTAGGCCTCTGGACACTCAAGGTGTTGGGCCTACGGAAACTAACCATTCAGATGGGTTTGGAGCCGCTGAGCAGGCATCGGCTTCTGAGGGTGTTTTCAGACCTTCACAGCTTACCATAAAAACTACAGCCAAGTCTAAAACTCCATTAAAGACAAAGAAGCAAGTGCAGCATTCACCTGGACAGGCCTTCATGCCTAAAAAACAGATGCTCAAAATGGCCGAAGACTTAATTATTCTTATCAGGGGTACCCATCCCCCTCCTGATAAAAGGCCTAGGCACAATACAGACTATGATTCCTCTGACCAGGTTTCCATTTCTTCTGATTCCTCTTCAGACCAGGGATACTCTTTAGCCCCCTATGAGGACTCTGATGCTGAAGAATCAATTCCTTCAGCCTCTCCTCCTGAGGATTATTCTTTTGGATACCATGAGGGAGCATTTCCATTGGGAGGGCCAGAATTACTCGGAATCCAAGAAAAGGCTCAGAGACGTTCTTTTATTGCCTCAACACAGGCCCCTTGCTATTCCGCCAGTGTTGGATATTGTGCATGATGTGTTCTCTGAATCCAGTTTAAATCCTGATTCTTTGCCCCCTGCTCCAGTCAAGCCAGACAGGTACTACAGAGTCCCTGACTCTCACAAATTTCTATATAAAAACCCTGTTGCTGACCCAGAAACTATTTCCCAGGGTCCCAAAGGGGTAAAAGGCTTCCACAGCTAAAAACCCAGTTCCCTCTGACAGGGATTCCAGAGTATTAGACAGATGGGGGAAGAACGTTTACACTTCTGCAACTTTAGCAGTGAGAGCTTTAAATTGCCAGTTTCACATGCTTAAATGCCAACAATATTTAATGTCTCTGTTAAAACAGAAAATGATTACAATTTCAGAACATCCTGACTATAAGGAAATGCAGGATTTATTTAATGCAGCTGAACAAGTGGGAAAACATACTCTGCAATGTGGTTTTGATTCATTAGAGGCTTCTTGTAGAGCAGCAGTTACAGGATCTGTGATTTGAAGGCATGCTTGGTTAAAAGAACAAGGTTTACCTGATCATGTTAAGGCTAAATTATTGGATGCTCCTTTACAGCAGGGCATTTTATTTGGTGTTAAGGCAGAAGAGGTATTAAAGAAAATGGAGGATAAGGCAAAAGCTATGCAAACAGTGAAGGATTTCTTACAGGTACAGCCACCTCGATTTAGCAGAAATTCGCCTTCAAAGAATTGGTCCTTTCCAGTGTCAGACAGACCAGAAAGAGGCAGATACAGATGCCCAAGAGGCAGATCTCAGCCCCAAGGCTCTTGCAGACCATGACAGTGGGGTGCTTCAACCCCAAAAGGAGGGGAAGACAAGTCACAACCTTACAGGAAACAGTCCCAATGACTTTCCCCTTTGAATGCCAAGCAGTTACCTTTTGGCAGCTCCCTTAGGGGGAAAACTAGCAGTTTTTTCTCAAAATTGGCATATAATCACCCAAGACAAATGGGTTCTGAATATTGTGTCTCAAGGTTACAGGTTCCACTTTCACACTCTACCAAGGCTAAAAGGAATGCCAGACCTGCCACAAAATGAATGGGCAGAGGCACAAAAACAAATTACAGCCCTCATGGACATGAGAGCTATTCAAAAAGTGCCACAACAAGAGCAAGGACAAGGATTTTACTCAAGACTTTTCCTGGTCCCCAGAAAGGACAAAGCCTGGAGACCCATACTAGACCTTTCTACTCTAAATACTTACCTGGATGTTCTGAGATTCAAAATGTTGACATTACAGCAGCTTCTTCCCATGCTGGGCAAGAAGGCTTGGCTTGTTACTTTGGACCTCAAAGAGGCATACCTGCATGTCCCTATCAGACAAAATTGCAGAAGATACCCAAGATTCATAGCTGGTTCAATGCATTACCAATTCTCTGCACTGCACTTTGACTTATCTGCTGTGCCCAGGATCTTCACAAAGTGCCTGGCACCAGTAATTGCATTTTGCAGACAAAAAGGAATTCAAATATATCCATACCTGGATGACTGCCTTATTCAAGCAGAGAGCAAGGACATTCTTCTAAAGCATCTGGCATTTGTAAAAAGGTTGCTAATTTGCCTAGGGTACACAATAAACAAAAAGAAGTCAAAACTAGTGCCCTCACAAGAGATAATATTCCTGGGTGCCAGCTTAAATACAACGGCCTAGATGGCTTATCTCACGCCAGATAAACAAGGACAACTGACTCAGTACTTTCAATTGATGGCAACAAAAACCCAACTCCCTGCAAGAAAAATTCTGCAGGCCTTGGGATTCATAATTCCATATGCCAGACTGCATATGAGGAAATTATAATGGTACCTAAAGAGTGTTTGGACTCAACACTGTCACAGTTTGGAAGCAGTAATACCGGCACAGGCATGTCACCTCAACAAGGGACAGCTTTTCACTCTACCCACATCCAGGCAGACAGTAACAACAGATGCTTTGGATTACGCCTGGGGAGCACACATGGCAGGAAAATGTATTCAGGGCAAGTGACCGCAGACCAAATGCATCTTCACATCAATCACAAAGGGATGTTGGCTGTACAAAATGCCCTAACAGCTTTCAAGGACTTTCTGCATCCAGGACAACTATTATTAAAGACAGACAACACCACAGTTATGTGGTACATAAACAAGCAAGGGGGCACTCATTCTTACCCCCTATGCAGACAAGCCATGACCTTGTGGAACACAGCTCTAACCTATCAAGTTAATTTACAAGCACAATTCCTGCCAGGAAAGAAAAATACTCTGGCAGACGACTTAAGCAGAAACATCATGGATCCTCACGAGTGGAAATTAAATCCACAAGTATTCAGCATGATAACGCAAAAATGGGGGTGCCCAGATATAGATCTTTTTGCCTCCCCAATGAATTGCCAACTACAAAAATTCTGCACAAGGACTTATCACACACAAGCATGGAAAGTGGATGCTGTCTCGTTCATCTGGAAAAACCTAAACGTTTATGCCTTCCCACCACTGACTCTCCTTTCAAAGGTACTCCTAAAAGCCAGACAAGAAAAACCACAGATGATTCTGATTGCCCCAGACTGGCCACGCCAGCACTGGTACCCAATCTTAAAGAACTTGTCTCAAGGCCCACCATGAATTTTACCTCAAACTCCACACCTTCTGTCTCAACAAAACAATCAGATCCTGCACAGTCAGCTCAAAACCTTAAACCTGGCTGCATGGCTGATTCATTAGTCAAGCAGACAACACCTCTCTCAAAAGCTGTTATGGATGTCATTTTGGAGGCCAGGAGGCCTAGCACCAGGAAGTCTTATTCAGAAAAGTGGAAGAGATTCTGTGCCTGGATCCAGGCTCAAAGCTTTGACCCTCTTATCCCAAATATTCCTCAGATATTACAATACTTAACTGAGATGCTGGACAAAGGACTATCCTTCTCATCCATTAAGATCCACGCCTCTGCCATCTCGGCTCATTACAACACAGATCCTCCTATTTTCTCTCATCCATTGCTAAAACAGTACCTCAGAGGGACTGAAAACATAAGACCGCCCCGGAGAGCACCAACACCAACTTGGGACCTCAGTTTTGTCTTGGAAAAACTAACTTTACCTCCTTTTGAGCCAGCCAATTCAGCAGAATTAAAATATGTATCATGGAAAACTGCTCTGCTTCTGGCAATAACCTCAGCACGAAGAGTCTCAGAGTTACAGGCACTAATGGCAGTGGAGCCTTTCATCATTTTTCACCAAGACAGGGTTTCTTTAAGAACAAACCCTTCATTTATGCCTAAGGTGGTATTCAGTGTGGCTCTTAACCAAACTATTCACTTGCCAACTTTTTATCCAAATCCCCAGAATAAAGGGGAGAGACTTCTGCATTCCTTGGACATACACAGGCAATTATGTTTCTACTTGAACAAAACAAAAGCTTTCAGGAAAACTGAGCAATTGTTTGTAGCATATGATGCAGGATCACAGGGAAAGGCTATTTCAAAGCAGACCATTTCAAAGTGGATAGGACACTGTATCCGGTTCTGCTACACACAGCATGGGAAACCTGTACCTAGTAACATTAGGCCTCATTCCACCAGTGCAACAGCCACTTCAACTGCATACCTTAGAGGAGTACCTACCAAAGATATCTTGGAAGCTGCAACTTGGAGTTCAGTGCACACCTTTACCAAGCATTATCACTTGCCTCTTTATTTTAGATCCAGAGCTGGCTTTGCCACTGCAGTGCTGCAGGGCCTCATATTCACCCCAAATCCTCTATAGAACCAGCCACCCTGACTCAGCTTTGGGATTCAACCCAAGTGTAATGACTGCAGCAGTGAAACACGATGAACATAGTACAATTTTGTACCTACCATAAATGTAGATGTTAGAGTGTCTTCACTGCTGCAGTCCAGGTTACCCACCTGCCACCCCCTCTTTCTTAGCTGGGACTTATCTGCACCTTTCAACCCTATACTACCTATGTGGTGTATTTGTTGGTAACTGAAGGTTTTGTTTTTACCTTTATTGTATGTTTTATTAGCAATATGTATTGCCTACCTATTTGGGGGCACCTGACATCTGGGGCAAGAAAAACTGAAGAAAATGGTGTCGGCTGCATCTTATATACCCCTGGTGTACTGACGTCAGGGAAGAAGCGACAGCAACAGACGCTGGACCAAGACTTCGGAACTCTGGCCGACTGCAGGACTGCCTGACGGCAGGATAACCCAAGTGTAATGACTGCAGCAGTGAAGACACTCGAACATCTACATTTATGGTAGGTACAAAACTGTACTTTTGCCTAGACTTTAAACAGCATTAAGGAAAAAAATCACAAATAGTGCTTGCCTTCTTTATCTAGGAGAACTATTCATAGTTTCATAGTTTATAGTATAGTACTAGGCTATCTGCCCTGGGGCATTTGTAAGCCTAGCCATAGTGATGTGGCTTTTGCCACCCCATGAAATGGTACAAAAAATGTACAGAATAAATTTAGAATACTGTGCCTCTGTCTAGTAGTGACACAATGAAGGTCCCCTTATATAAGAGAATTAGTTACTGTGCCCCTGTCTAGCAGTGACACAGATGTGACCCCTGGGGTAAACTTACGATCTCCCATCCACTCATCACGATTTGTCTTGAAGAGAGTCAGTGAGGGGCTCTGCCTAATACAAACTGGGATCTTGTTCCAAAGCATGGGAAGCCTTTGGGTTATGAATCTATCCCTCCAGCATGTCCTATTCATACTTGTGCTGAGGTTTCACTAGGATGAATTTGTGGCCACACAGCCATTCATCTAAGTTGATTTGATACATACAAGAAGTTTGTTCCATAGCTGTGGAATGTCTTGGGTTGTGAACCTATCTCTTTAGTGAGTTTTGTTAATTTGCTGGGGTATGGATGTTTGAGATTCTGCTGGCTCTGCTAAGGTATAGGAGGTCAAACTGTGCTGGTTTCTTCATGGCAATGAAGGTGAGGCATAGGTCACTATAAAGAGTTGGTAAGCCATGGAATATAAGGATAGTTGAGTTCAATACATCAGGGTAACTGAGTGATGTTCATCGTGTTACACTGCTGCAGTCATCACACTTGGGTTATCTGCCGTCAGGCGGTCCTGCAGTCGGCCCGAGTTCCAAAGTCTTGGTCTGGCATCGGTTGCTGTCACTTCTTCCCTTATGTCAGTGTGACAGGGGTATAAAAGAGGCAGCCAACACCATTTTCTTCAGTCTTTCTTACCGCGCGGTGCTCGAAGCAGAAGCAGTTCGCAAGTGCCAGTCGGCCAACTCCTGAGATTTTCAAATCAAATTTCAGACCGAAGTCTTCAATAAAGCTAAGTACCCCATTGGGGAACCTTTTCTTGCCTCCGTCCGATGTCAGAAAAAGTTAATAATTGTATTTCTTGTGGGAAGCAAATACCTCATAAGGATTTTCATTCTTATTGTATCCCATGCCTAGGCCCAGACCACGATGCCACAGGTTGTATGTTTTGTGCTAGGTTTAACAAACGAACTATTAAACATCGGTTTTATTTTGCCCGACATTATTTTGGTAGAAAATTTAATTATACCATGCCGTCGGAGCAACCGACGACCGGGATGCATAAAAAGTGCAAAGATAAGGACAGGCAGCCGAGACCCAAACCAGACACCGAGGCCTCTGCTAGGCCAGTCATCGGTTCTCCAGTTTTCAGTGAGGCGCCTACGCAGCCCCTGATGACCGCTGATTTAGAACCCCAGCCTGATTGCAGGGCCTCCAGAGCCTTTATCTTTAGGCCCTTCCGACTCCATGGCTGATGGGGATTCCGGTGCAGTTGAAAGGCCGTCAGTTGCTGAAGGTGTCTTCAGACAGACTACACTTACTATTAAATCCTTTTCAAAACTGAAAACTCCATTAAAAATAAGGAAGCCTGTACAGCAGTCTCCAGTGCAAGGCCCCATGCCTAAGAAACAGATGCTTAAGATGGCCGAGGACTTAATTACCCTAATCAGGGGTTCCCATCCCCCACCTGACAAAAGGCCTAGACAGGAGGAGGACTACGCTTCCTCTGACCAGGTTTCCATTACCTCAGATTCTTCTGAGGAACAGGAGTACTCTTTTCCCCCTTATGAAGACTCTGATGCTGAAGAGTCTATTCCATCAGCATCTCCCCCAGAAGACTACTCTTGGGGAAACTTTACATACCATGAGGGAACATTTCCATTGGGAAGGCCAGGATTACTCTGATTCTAAGAAAAGGCTCTGAGAGTTCCTCTTACTACCCCAGCACAGACCCCTTGCTATTCCACCTGTGTTAGACATTGTGGATGATGTTTATTCAGAATCTAGCCTTAACCCAGATTCATTACCTCCTGCACCAGCCAAACCAGACAGATACTACAGAGTCCCTGACTCACATAAATTCCTATATAAAAGCCCTGTTGCTGACCCAGAAACCATTTCCCAGGGTCCCAAAGGGGTTAAGGCCTCTATTGCTAAAAATCATGTACCGTCTGAAAGGGATTCTAGAGCACTAGACAGATGGGGAAAGAAAGTATATACCTCAGCTACTCTAGCTATGAGGGCCTTAAATTGCCAGTTTCACATGCTGAAATATCAACAATATTTGATGTCTCAATTAAAACAAAAAATGAGCACACATACAGAGCAGCCTGATTACAAGGAAATGCAAGATTTGTTGCATGCAGCAGAACAAGTGGAAAAACATACTTTGCAATGTGGATTTGATTCATTGGAAGCTTCTTGCAGAGCAGCTGTAACAGGGTCTGTCATTCGTAGGCATGCTTGGTTAAAAGAACAAACTTTACCTGATCATGTTAAAGCAAAGTTATTGGATGCACCCTTACAGCAGGATGTTTTATTTGGTGTGAAAGCAGAAGAGGTTTTAAAGAAAATGGAGGATAAGGCAAAATCTATGCAGACAGTCAAGGATTTTTTACAGGTCCAACCCCCTCATTTCAGCAGAAATTGGCCAACCAAAAACTGGTCCTTTCCAACTTCTAACAGACCACAGAGGGGCAAATACAGGCGTAAGGGGCAGAGGTCAGCCACAAGGCTCTTACAAGCCACGACAATGGGGTGCCACAACCCAGAAAGGAGAAGACAGGTCTCAAACTATCAGAAGACTATCACAATGACTTACCCCTCAGACTGCCAAGCAAATCACTCTTGGCAGCTCCCTTGGGGGGAAAACTTGCACTTTTTGCAGACAATTGGCACATCATCACAAAAGACAAATGGGTCCTAAATATTGTAACTCAAGGATACAGGTTCCACTTTCACACTTTACCAAGGATAAAAGGAATGCCAAACCTGCCATCAAATCAATGGGCAGAGGCTCAAAGACAAATTACAGCACTCATGGACATGAGAGCCATTCAACAGGTTCCTACACAGGAGCAAGGACAAGGATTTTACTCAAGACTCTTTCTGGTTCCCCGAAAGGGCAAAGCCTGGAGACCCATTCTGGACCTTTCAGTTCTAAACACATACATGGAAGTACCCAAATTCAAGATGCTCACACTACAGCAACTTCTTCCCATGCTGGGCAAGAAGGTTTGGCTAGTAACAATGGACCTCAAGGAGGCATACCTGCATGTCCCTATCAGACAAAATTGCAGAAGATACCACCGATTTATAGCAGGTACAACTCATTACCAATTCTCTGCACTGCCTCTTGGCTTATCTACTGCGCCCAGGGTCTTCACAAAATGCCTGGCACCAGTAATTGCCTACTGCAGATAAAGAGGAATCCAAATATATCCATACCTGGACGACTGCCTTATTCAAGCAGACAGCAAGGACATTCTTTTAAAACATCTGGCATTTGTAAAAAAAACTACTAAGTTGCCTAGGGTACACAGTAAATGAAAAGAAGTCAAAACTAGTGCCCTCACAAGACATAATATTCCTGGGTGCCAGCTTAAATACAACGGCCCAGATGGCTTATCTCATGCCAGACAAGCAAGTACAACTGACTCAATACTTCAAAATGATGGCAACAAAGACCCAACTCCCTGCAAGAAAAATTCTGCAGGCCTTGGGATTCATGGCATCTTGCATACTACTAATACCATATGCCAAACTGCATATGAGGAAATTACAATGGTACCTGAAAAGCATATGGACTCAACACAGCCACAGCTTGGAAACAATAATACCACTAATTCCCTGCCTTCAACAGGAGTTTCTATGGTGGGCTCAGGCATGTCACCTCAACAAGGGTCTGCCTTTCACACTTCCCACAGCCAGGCAAACAATGACAACAGATGCATCGGATTACGCCTGGGGAGCACACATGGCAGGACAGTGTATTCAGGGCACATGGTCTGCAGATCAAATGCATCTCCACATCAATCAAAAAGAGATGCTAGCTGTACAAATGCCCTAACAGCTTTCAAGGACCTCCTACATCCAGGACAACTTCTAATAAAGACTGACAACACCACAGTGATGTGGTACATAAACAAACAAGGGGGCACACATTCCTACCCCCTATGCAGGCAAGCAATGACCTTGTGGAACACAGCACTGACCTACCAAGTTCAACTACAAGCACAATTCCTGCCAGGAAAGAAAAATACATTGGCAGACAAACTAAGCAGAAATATCATGGATCCTCATGAGTGGAAACTAGACCCACAAGTATTCACAATGATAACTCAAAAATGGGGGAGCCCAGACATAGATCTGTTTGCCTCCCCCCAAAACTACCAACTGCGAAAGTGTTGCTCAAGGACATACCACACACTAGCTTGGAAAGTGGACGCCCTCTCATTCAGTTGGAAAACACTAACAGTGCATGCCTTTCCTCCACTGCCTCTTCTGACAAAGGTGCTGCTAAAAGCCAGATTAGAGAGGCCACAAATGATACTCATTGCTCCAGACTGGCCATGCCAACACTGGTATCCAATATTAAGGAACATGGCTCAAGGCCCACCATGGATTTTACCTCAAATTCCTCACCTGCTGACTCAGCAAAACAATCAGATTCTACACAGCCAGCTCAAGACTTTAAATCTGGCTGCATGGCAGATTATCTAAACAACCAGTCAACACTTCTCTCTACAGCTGTTATGGATGTCATTCTGGAGGCCAGGAGACCCAGCACCAGGAAAACCTACTCAGACAAATGGAAAAGATTCTGCGCCTGGAACCAGGCTAAAGGCCAAAATCCTCTTGTCCCAAATATTCCTCAGATTCTCAATATTTAACTGAGATGTTACACAAAGGCCTTTCCTGTTCATCTATAAAGATCCACGCTTCAGCTATTTCAGCTTATTACAACACGGAGCCTCCTATTTTTTCACATCCATTATTAAGACAGTACCTCAGAGGGGCTAAAAACATAAGAGCACCAACACCAACTTGGGACCTCAATTTTGCTTTGGAAAAACTTACACTACCGCCCTTCAAGCCAACTTTTTCAGCTGATTTACAATAATTATCATGGAAAACTGCCCTGCTGCTAGCAATAACTTCAGCACGAAGAGTCTCAGAGCTACAGGCCCTAATGGCAGTGGAGCCTTTCATCATTTTTCATCAAGACAGAGTCTCTTTACGAACTAACCCTTCCTTTATGCCAAATGTAGTATCCAGTGTTGCTCTAAACCAAACCATTCATTTACCCACCTTTTATCCAAACCCCTAGAATAAAGGGGAAAGGCTCCTACACTCTTTGGACATTCACAGGCAATTACATTTCTACTTGGATAAAACAAAGGTTTTCAGGAAATCTGATCAGCTCTTTGTATCCTATTCTGCAGGATCTCAAGGAAAGCCTATATCAAAACAGACCATTTCAAAATGGATAGGACATTGTATCCGTTTCTGCTACACACACCATGGGAAACCTGTACCTGGTAACATTAGGCCTCATTCCACCAGGGCTACAGCAACATCAGCAGCCTTCCTCAGAGGGGTACCAACCAAGGATATTTTGGAAGCTGCAACTTGGAGTTCAGTGCACACCTTCACCAAGCACTACCACTTACCTCTATACTCAAAAAAACAGAGCTGCCTTTGCCACTGCAGTTTTGCAGGGCCTGCTAGCTTCTCCAAACCCTGTTTAGTACCAACTGCCCAGCCTTAGCCTTGGGATTCAACCCAACTGTGATGACTGCAGCAGTGTAACACGATGAACATAGTACAGTTTTGTACCTACCATAAATGTAGATGTTAGAGTGTTCACACTGCTGCAGTCCAGGTTACCCTCCCACCTTCCCCTCTTCTTACCTGTGTTTTATCTTTAGCTCCCTGTTTATACAATCTCTAAGATATATTTCTATATGGTGTATTTGCTTACAGCTGTAGCTATTGTTTTCTACTTATGTAATTTACTTAGGATTATGTATTGCCTTCCTATTTGAGGGCACCTGACATCTGGGGCAAGAAAAACTGAAGAAAATGGCGTCGGCTGCCTCTTTTATACCCCTGTCACACTGACATCAGGGAAGAAGCGACAGCAACTGACACCGGACCAAGACTTTGGAACTCGGGCCGACTGCGGGACCGTCTGACGGCAGATAACCCAAGTGTGATGACTGCAGCAGTGTGAACACTCGAACATCTACATTTATGGTAGGTACAAGACTGTACTTTTTAAGATGCTCGATTTAGTTGGAAATCTGTGTGGCTTTTAGGTAATGTCCTTTGTTCAAGGCATTGGAACTTTTTTTTATAGTTATTCAAGCTTTTTCTTTTTTTTATACATTTTTGATACAAGTGTTCCACCATATGGGTTTATTTTTTTTTCAATAATTCTTTATTATTTTCATTGATATAAGGTAGCAAACGTAGTATAATAAGTAGAGGTAACACCACTTCAGAAAAAGAAGTTGTTATACATTATTGGTAGTACAATACCCATATGGGTTTATTTTTAAACCTGTCACTGAACTTAGAATGGATGAGCACTGATGTGTTCATGCAAGCATTAAGGTGTTGTTAGAAGTCAGAAGAGAAAAAGGACACCTTTTTAACTGGATTTATAGTAGCAAGATTCTTATGGTGCTTGCCTAGGTCATCTAAGATGTGTAGAAGTCCCTAAAGACCAATGTGTATGCTGTGTTTGGGGGGGGGGGGCAGAGTACCAAAATTTGGATCTATGTTATAACAACGAACGATCAGATGATCGAACGTTGTTATATAGACCCCTAAATGTCAAAAATCCAAAACAGCGAACAACCAGAACAGCAATTTTTTTTCCCCAGGGAAAACATCGCTGTTCCCAAAAAAAAAAAAAAAACACTAAATAAAGTGGGGGCCCCCCTACTTAAATATACCAACTCCGAGATCATACTACAGTGGAGGAAATGGCACAATCCAGACGGCCGGTCTAGCGATTTCTTTCCCTGGGAAAAAATTGCTGTTCCAGCCGTTTGCTATTTTGCCAGTTCGACATGTAGTGTTCGCTCTAACAGCGTTCGATCATCTGATCGTTCGCTGTTCTAAAGTAGACCCCAAAATTTATGGTCAGATTTTGTCTGGGATATAGGTGATGCAGGTTGGAGTATAAATTGGAGCTAAGTTAGTAGAAAACCAGATCAAGAATATTTATACCCCTAGAGGGGAGTTTTAGCAATTTTCTTCATGGAATTTGCATTAATGATGTCCCCTGAATGTGCAAAATACTTACTTTTTGTGGTGTTACCCTGACACTCAATGTTAGGTAAAGTCTCCTAACATGACAGCATCAGGTTTGATTATCATCTGTTCAAGTGCAGTGGAGCAATTGTCATGGTCTTCTGGGGGCACTGATGGGGATCACTGAAAGGAAATACTACAGCATTGGTTTTGTTGAGCATGATTCAAATCTGTAGGAGCTCTATGATAGGATTGTGAATACCTTTGTGACGTGATGTAGTTTCTGACAGATACTCCTCCACATTTAACCTTGTCTAAGATCATGATAGGTGCTAAATCCTGGTATAGAGAGAGTGTTCACTACACTGGAACCAAGTTTCTGTAAATGAACAAATATGAACAGTTGCAGGAGTGCCGCAAGTTCTTCCATCTTTCTATTTATACCCTGAGGTAGTGCCATCTTGATGTTCTCTGGATCTGAATTTGCTAAGATGGAATGTTCAGTAAATTTACTATTGTGCAGTATATGTTTTTGCTACTGTGCAAAAACCTTGGTGCAACAGATGCATGTCATCCTTGCTGAAGCAGTATGCCTTTTCAGCTATCTCATTCCAGGCTGACACTTAATGGATCCCTTTTGAGTAACATCAGGAGGAAAGAGTGCCCAATTATAACCTGCTGTTCAACTACTTAGCCAATTGTTCAAGGCAATGATCTTGTCCAGATAACTGGGCATCATTTGTGTTGAAGGCAGTATGTGATTTAAGACCAGTGTCTTTCCATCCTCTAACCAATGCATAGTAAATTCTAACATGTCTCTACGCATTTTCCTTAGGGTGGAGTGCCTAAGGCCATTCACTCCTACATGGGCTAAAATTATATCTGTCAGGTTTATGGGAACTCAGGGTCCTTGTGACATCTCAACTCAAAGCACTCATCTCTGTGGTGTTGAGGAATCAGTATAGTAGTCACATTCATTAATTATGTTTTTCAGATGAGCAATGTTGGGCACCACTGATTAAAAAGCACTAAGTCATGCAGCACAGCACAATTTCAAGCAAGACAAATGAACAGCCAGCAGTAACCTACTCACTACTAGGAAGTACATGCCTGAAACAGTGCAATTTAAAGCAGCACAACAAACAAAAAAAAACTTTCCAAATATGTTTGTCTTCATGGCACAGGGGCTAGATTCCTGACTGCAACCGTAGGTATTGTGGTTTGAGTAGCAGCCCTGGTACTATAAGAGCCAGGCAGGGAGGGGGAGGAATGAAGCTGTATTGGGTGTTTGCCTCTCCTGGAGGAGGGTTAGGTTTGTATGTACTCAGGGGCACACTGGGCTACATTAACTCCCTGCTGATGACCAGGAGCTCTGCTCATGCTGCAGGGAGTGGGATAGGGCTGCTTGAAGAGAACATCTCTTATGGAAGTGAGGGGACAGCTTCTGTTGCCAGCCCACTGCATGCCATTCTCCTTTATGCCTCACATGGCACATACATTATGTATGGGGAAACTAAGTCAAAAAACTCAAACCATCTCTGATGACCCTTCTTGAGGTCAATCTTTGTCCCACTAATGGGGAACAAATGAGCCAATTGGCCATGGAGAGAGATGATGCTTGACAAGCCACAGAGGGGCAAAGAGTGAAAAAATCCAAACATAAAAGTACTATTATCAGGTAACACAAGTCTAACATTTAGGTTAACTAGTCACTTTCCTGGTGCTGAGATATCAGTGCAATAGTTACTTTCAGTAATTTTGTTGCTCAGTTATGCAAAACCTGTGCTTGAACATACAAATGGGGACCAATGCATGCAAGAGTAATTACACCTTTAAAATTAAGCTTAACAGATTAATCTGTCAACAATTTGTGCTTATTTTAATTTGCAAGAATTCCTCAAGTTGAGATTTTCCTGGTCCTTAGGCAACTGCACAATTTGAGCCTCACTTATTCCATTGTTAAAGTGCATTTGTCACCTACTTCTGCATATTATGAGCTTGTGGAAATTAGGATTTGGTCAAGTATTGGCTAGTCAAGAATTTTTTTAAAAGAGTGCTGCATCTCTATCCCCCTTTGAAGACACATCATGGGGTTTGAACTTCATGATCCACGGGCATGTCTGTCTGCCATGTGAGCCAACCAGCTTAACACTGAAGTTAATTTTTAGAAGACTGTCTTCCTAGTGGCTATAATGGTTTCCTAACTTTCCATTGACTTCTCCAACCTTGAATGGCATATCTGTGAGGAAAACCTGTCAAACATCCTTCTCAGTGATTGTTTAAGATATCACCTACAGAATGTCAATGGTAAGCAGATAAGCAGTACCGAACCAAACAAACCAGCAGCACAGAGTCCATTTAGCCCTCCTGCAGCGGTTCCAAGTGAAAGTTACTATCTTACAAAGTTAAAGGACCAAAGTATGAAAAATTCTAAATACCCACAGCATGTATGAAAGAAATCAAAGTAACCGTAGTATGCAAAGTTCAAGTACTGCTACCACAATCATAATATTGAATAGGCCCATGATTCCAAAATATAACAGGAACTTCATTGAAAAAAAAAAATTAACTGCATTACAAGGGATCTGAATCATGAACAACAGCATTTGTAACTGGTGATGGAAACTGTTGTACCAACGAGTAACTAACAGCTGCTGCTAAAATTTTTGCTAACCAGTCCAAATATCTGCTCTCTGATGCCACCTTGCAGTTTTTCAGGTTACTACAATTTATGTTGATATGTTGTAGACGGTATCCTAAATGTTTGCTGAGTATGATTTTCGACAGGTTTTGCTCACCAGTATGCCATCTAATGATGTGAGGTATTGCCAGCCATGACAGGAGAAGTAGGGCAGTGGATGTGTAATATATGCCAGCACAGCTAACTGGAATTCTGTAAAGAATTATATGTCATTTGTGTATCAAGCTGAATTGTACTGATGCTTATGTTTAAAAATGTATTTGTAAAGCTGATTGTGTTAAACTGTATCAACAGTGTGCCCTGCTGGAAAGAAAAGAAATGCACATGCATTATTGTAACTGAATTAAATGTATATGTTTTAACAGAAGATACTGGAAGAGAAGAGGTTAATCACTATCCAGCTGCAGCAAACTTTGAAAAAAATACCCGAAATTAAATTGGGCCATAAAGATTGTATCTTACAGTTCTGGTTGCAGCCAGAAACATCATGTCGGGGAAACCAAGTATTAGTAAGCCTTTTTTATTGTCTCTAGTAGAGAGCTGAATGCTACTCTTGGAGGGTAGAAGTTTGAAATTTTTATGACTTCCAGGAGCAGCAGCAGATCTGAACAAAGCTCCATTTGTGTGTATAGCAACACATAGGAGCTAAATCCTGATGGCTTCTAGCAATAGGGGTTGCATGGGAACCAGAAGTCAGATGACCAGACGTATGTCATATTCTGTACAGAAATAATGTTTTAATATTAGAGGAGACTGAAGTCTCAGGGGCAGTCTGTTCATGGAATCTGATATAGAAGGAAGACCACTCACTAATTTCATCTTGCCTTGCACTAGTAGGTGACCAGGGATAGTAATTCTCTAAATTTGTTAGGAAAATATAGTGAGAATAGTTAGATATTGTTTTTCTGTAACTGTGTGAATCTTCCCAGATGTGTTATTTTTAATATTTCCTGTGACTGAAACTCTGTTTACCGAAAAATTGATATTTAGTATTTCATGTCCTTTTATTATTTATTCTTAAATATATTTAAACTTCTCATTGTGACTGGTCCTTTAGAGAAATATGTTAGCCTTTGAGAGTACTTACATGTATTTGGTGACAGCTCTGGTCACACCTGAAGCCTAGCTGTTTAGTCAGCATTACCATTTGTATTAATATTAACTTCACTCAGCATAATTGGATACCCTTTTAAGAGCCTTATAGTAACTGACTGGCAGCAGTGAATCTACCTTATGGCCTGGGCAAAGTTGGAAGAGCAGGTAATCTGTACCAGCCTTTCCCAGGTGTAGTGTGTGTGTGAAAATTAAATCTCAAAGTGTGTGTGTCCCTACAAGGAGCAGGGACATGAAGCAGTAGTTTCACAGAGAGGGTGCTAAAGATGGCTGTGCCAGTGGAGAGTCTTATTGGCATCTGGGGGGGGGTATAAAGAAATCCGGACCTCAGGCTGACTGTGTTCCCTGTGTGCTCTTAAAGGAAATTGTGCTTGATGCAGAGAGGTCTGCATCTGGAAATACTGAGTGTATCCATTTGTATGCCAATTGAACATCCTTCTCCAGTGTCAGTAATGAGGATTCAGGCTCCTTGATTACTGGCCCATAGTGGGGACATCACATGCCGTTCAATGTTGGAGTCATCGATGGAAAGTTAGGAAGCTGGCTATAACTTCTACACATACAATTTCAAGACTTCAGGCCTTTTCCAGTAGGAGAACCTATTTGGCCTTTCATAAGCTTTGTTATATCCCTTAAGATTAGCCATACTTTCTCCTAAAGGTAGTTCTTGAGTTGTTCCTGAAGCAGTCTGTTCGCCACCATGTTTGTGTGGGCAGAAAGGGATGTTCACACTGGAAGTCTGTGGTTAGGTCTAAAATTACCTGAAATGGGTTGGTTGAATTTAGGAAGATGGACTAGCTGCTCAACTGTTTTGCTCCAAGGAGGGAAAGGGATTCACAATTGCTAAGCAGACACTTCACGTGGCTTGCCAGATCTTTTTTTTTTTTTTTTGCGATGAGGCATTAAAATGCTGTGGTCAATGCCCACTCTACTAGGGAAGCATCTGCTCTAGCACATGCTTCAGAAATATCTCCATAGTCTAGCCACACTGTAGCATAAAAGGATAAAGCTCTATGTCCTAGGTACCCCAGGTTTGACTAGCAGCTTGGATGTCTGTGGTACAACAGAACAAGGATGGCAATGCCTCTCCTTGGTGGGAGGGCAAGCACCTGCTCAGTCCATGCATTGGATCCCTGGTGAAGGCTAAGGATGTATTAGGGGGCATGTCCATAGATGGGAGTAGCCATCAGGCATTAGTTGAGTCATGAGGTGGTGAGACATATGCCACATGTTCCTATTGCATGTCTGCCCATTGGAACTACAGGCATGCACGCAGAAGAAACAGAGAAATATACTTCAGGATCTGGCCCTCTGAGGTCTACCTTTATGCATTTTTCCAGCTCCTTCCGCCCTGGAAGTTACTACTGGAGATTCAACCCAGTCATGAAGGCAGTGAGGAGTCTACAACATTTTTTCTTCATGAGTTCGGTACATCTCCCCTTCCAATCATCACCACCCCCCATGTATTGGGCATTTCCTCCATCCATCCTCCACTGCTGGAGTTCCTTGTAAGTCAGGATGATGTACAGTTGTATATTACTTTTTCGTCTTGCTGTCAAACCTTCTTTATTTCTTAATGGCTAGGGTGCAAACCTGTAGGGTCAAGGGAAAATAATCTGGAACATATGTGGCATTGTGGCGTCCATTGGAATAGACACATATACATCCACAACTGTGGAGTCATCCAGATATTTGCCAAATGCTGATTGATGAAAAAAAATGAATGCAACCACGGACCCATCAAGGATGTTCCTTTTTCCAAGAATGTATCTTATTTTTTGGCACAGTTTAGTTGATACTCAGTTTCATTCTCTTAATCATGCATATTAGCAACCACTGCCTATCTTAAATTTAAGCTAACCCAAATCTTGTAATATTGTACTTGTATTGACTAACATTATGATGCCATCGTGAAGATATCAAGATTACTTCTTTGTCAATATTCTTAGACAAGAATATGGAATATAGTAGTATGCATTTTTCCCTGGTAGTATTGTGTATTGGTTGGTGTAGCCCGTGTCTATAGACCTTAGAACTGTCACACACATCTACTGTGTATGATATAGAGGCTGCAAATTTATTAACCATTATGAAAAAAAATGTGTGGTTCTGTTTAAGTAAATTATTCAGTTGTCATAAATTATCACACTGCAACAACGAATACATGGCAGGAGGAAAATATATTAAAAGATGGCTGGTGGATGCTGCTGTCATACTTAAGCCATTTAATTACTGCTGGTTAACTCATGCATACAAAATATAAAATACAGTTTACAGCGATTTTCAGACCTTCATCATTGAAGATACATTTGCAACATGTCATATGTTTAGCAATATTTCTGCAGGTATTGACCCTTCAAGAATTCATCAGGTGTGCTTAACAGGTACTGCCCCATAACTGCATCACTTTTGTCTAAGTTTTACAAATGGATATTTAATTCTCCTCATTTCTATTCTATGACCTCCATTCTGCAACATCTGCAAAATCAAACAGCTACATTTTTTTGTGTAAGTCTTCAGAAATGTACATCTTTTTTCCCTTCTTCTTTGGTGATTTGGTATAATGGTTAAGATGCTTACCTCAGAGACACAAAAGTGCAGGATTTGGTTGTCATCTACGAATGGAAACTGGCTAAGTTTAAAATGGCCTGCAAGGGCAGCTAGCCTAGCACTTACACTACATTGCCCCAAATAAGTATCATAGGTATCAGTAGAGCACTGGAATCTCAAATACAGTTATGAGAGTTTGAGACCTATGAAGACAATTTTTTTTTTTTACAGCTAGGCTTGTAAAGGTGGGTGTTAGCGTAGTATATACCTATAATTCTAATACTTAAAATGTGTGTGCTTATCATCAGGAGCACTTAAAGTGATTTGTTCATAAAAATAAATTTAACTTACACCGTGTGTGGTGCACAATGTGCTGAACAGCATTTTTCCTCCTTCTCCGATCATTTTCGACTTATCCTTTTTTAATGATTGTGTTTGAAAAATATCACTTTCCCCATGATTTTTGTCACTGAGGCTAAGCAGTAAACTTTAACCTCAGTGACGTTAACTTAGGGAAGCATGTGGTGTGTGCATAGACTTTAATGGATGCATAATTTCTTATGTACAAAAATGTATCCATTAAAGTCTATGGATGCACATCACGTAATTCCTCAGTTAATGTCATTGAGGGATACAGTAAATTTTTTTGGACCATAGTGTAATAAAAAAAATTATGAAGCCTTTTTATTAAAAACACCTCAAATAAATAAGGAAAAAAATACTGCAGGTACATCATGGCACTTAACTCATTAAATGCCACAATGTACTTAGGAATATGAATAAATTGCTTTGAAGTGAAGCTGGAGAAGAAAAACTAGTCAAAAAGATGCACAAACTGGGTGTATTTTAAACTACTTAGTTGAAGTAGTACTACATACAAGATCAGTGTTTTAATGAAACTCCTTAAATCAGCAGATTTAAGGAATGTTGAATTCCATTGTTGCACTTGAAATAGCATTCAGAATCATTTTTTTCTACTTCCTACATTTTCTTCTTAAAGAAACTCTAAACACACCTCATTGATAACTTGTTATACCTTTTTCTGGCTTGCAAATAAGATCTCTCCTGCTCAGAGTGATTGATCATACTCATGTTTGCTATCACTGTATTCCATACTAGAGTACTGGCTCACCTGTCAAGCCTCAGCTGGCCAGAATTCACTCTCCAGCCCTCTGAGTCAGAATACTTACAGTCAAAAACTAAAGGCTTATTCCCACAAGTTAATTTTGTTGCTTTACAAAAACAGATGTGCTTCTGAAGCTTTTTTTTTCTTCTTCATAGGCACTGATTCATATAAGCTTCCAAAGCAATCTTCTGTTTTCCTTTGTTTTAAATAATACAATGCTTTGCATAACCATGCAAGTGCAACATTTAGAGTTGCCATCTCACAGCTCTTGGTTTTCTGGTTCAGCTTCCACTTGGGTTGTACAATATATGGAGTCTGCATGTCTTTACTTTGTCCTTCTGCTTTTTCATCAGAGCACTGTTTTTTTTCTCATACTCAGATATACATGCAGTGCATCAATATGTGCTGCAAAAAGGAAATCTTTTCAACAGTGTGATGAGCCATTTCTCTTCACCTATAAACAGTGCTAAAATTAGCTTTTTTTCTAGAAGAGTTAGTTGTAGGGAATCCTCCTCAGCCATCCCTCTTTCAGCCACTGGTGTTAAATTTTCTGACATTCCACCTTAGCTGTGATTGACTCTGCACACCAGCACAGCTGACAATCTCCAGAGATTCAATCAATTTATAACCAGGTGGGTAGAAAAGAAGGCAAGTTTGCAAATACCCTACAATGAGGCATTTTCCTGAGCAAATAAATCTTGCATATGATTACCACTATGATGGTAGGGAGACAAATTAATAAGTGTATTTTTAAGATGTAATTTAGGGACACCATGATATGCATTGACAAAGCTGAACAAAACACCTCAGGACTGTTTTACAAGTGGTAGTGCAGAGTTGAGGAAAAGTGGTTATGATACAACTCTCCTTTAAACAATCTTATTTTATAAGAAGTTATGTACCTACCATAACGTTCCATGTTAGTTGTCTTCTTCTCGCCTTCTTTCTTGCTGGTTGGGTTCGGAGCCGATCCTCGGCACTGACTCGGCCATCTTCAAAAGCTCAAGAGCTGCTTACTGGCTCGAGGCCCTCTCCTATATCCCATGATGCATGGCGCTAGATACCCAGATCTCATTTGGTAACCTAACTACAGACATAATAATCATGATAATACAGTAACTGTAGCAGGATACAGGAAACTACTGGAGAGACTGACAGTCAGAAGTAACAACCAGAGAAGACTCAGCCAGTGATAAAGAAGCCTAAGGAACTCTTCTCGGTCTACTAGGATAGAGGGATGGAGGGTGGGATGCAAGAAAGGAGGCGAGAAGAAGACAACTAACATGGAACGTTGTGGTAGGTACATAACTTCTTATTGTTAAGTTGTCTATCTCGCCTTCATTCTTGCTGGTTGGGAGAGCATCCCTAGCACCTCAATACTGGGTGGCTCATCGGAACAGACTCTTCAGAACAGTGGAACCAAAATCAGCTCTGCTTCTGGAAGCCACATCCAGCTTATAATGTGAAATGAAGGTATGTGGATTAGCCCAGATAGCTGCCGCATAAATAGTTTCCATTGGCAATCTATCCTGAAAAGCCACAGAAGTAGCTAAAGCTCTGGTGGAGTGACCTTTGGGTTTAGCAGGAAGGTCTTTATTTCTCAACTGATATATAAAGGTAATAGTAGAAGACAACCACCTAGATAAGGTGACTTTTGACAGCGGTATGCCTTGTTTTCCTTCAGCGTAAGACAGGAACAACTGGTCTGATTTTCTGAATTGCTTGGTTCTATGCAAGTAAAAGCGTAATTGTCTATGGACATCCAACTGATGTAATTTGTATTCTGCCTTGTTGGAATAATTCGGAAAGAACACGGGCAGTTCAATGGACTGATTCAAATTACAATCAGAAGTAACCTTTGGGAGAAAGGAAGGATTAGTTCAAAGAGAAATTCTATCATTGTGAAAAACTAGGTAAGGAGGACGAACACAAAGAGCCTGAAGTTCAGAAACTCTTCTGGCCAACGTAACTGCAACCAAAAGAAGGGTTATCCAAGAAAGAAACTTCAAGGAACAAGAAGCTGCCGGTTCAAAGGGGGGCAGTATCAGGGAAGCTAAAATCAAATTCAGATCCCACGGAGGCGGGGGATCTCTTACTGGGGGCCTGAGTAGAGTGGTCCCCTTCAGAAAGGCTTTACAAAGCTTATGGGACATGATGCTTGAATCAGATAGGCCCGTATGAAAGTTTGAAATTGCAACTAGCTGAACTCTAATCGTGGCAGAAGAGGATCCAGTTCGAAAAAGTTCTGCTAGAAAATCTAAAATATGGTGCACAGGGGCTGAAAAGGGATCTATATTCCTGTTCTCTGCCCATAAGGAAAAACGTTTCCACTTACTAGCATAAGTCTTTCTAGTGGTCGACTTATGTGAGGATAAGATGATTTCACGCACCAAATGGGAGATGTTGGGAAGCCTGGCTAAAGTCAGAAGTGGAGAAACCAAGCAGTGAGCTGGAGAGATTGAAGAGATTGGTGCAGCCCACCCGATTGATGGATCAGATCATCTGGAATTGGGTACAGGGCTGCTCCAGAAGGTGATGATGCAGGAAGGGGAACCAAATTTGTCGAGGCCAGTAAGGGGCAATGAGGATCATCTTGCATCCCAGTGTGGTAGCTTTCTGAATTAGTTTGGGAATGAGGGAATGCATAAAGAAGTCCCTGGGGCCAATCGTGAATTAGAGCGTCTCTAGGGAGGTGTCCGGGAAGAGGTAGGAGAGAGAAAAAATTGTCGCACTTGCTGTTGAAGGGGGTGGCAAAAAGTCGCAGCAAGGCTGACCACATTTGCAGAAGATTCTGTCCGCCACAGTCCGATTGAGAGACCACTCTTGAGGCATGAGAATTGCTCTGCTCAGCCTGTCTGCTATAACGTTGGACTTCCCAGGGATGTGCACTGCTATCAGAAACCGTTGGGAAGAGATCACCCACTGCCAAAGTCTGAGTGCTTCTCGACATAAGGGGTATGACTTGGTTCCACCCTGCTTGTTGATGTACCATACCACTGACATATTGTCTGTTTGAATTGCAATGGTCCCGGTGGGAAGAGAGTTCTGAAGATCTTGCAACGCTAAAAGCACGGCTCTCATCTCCAAGACATTGATATGCAGATGGTACTCGTGAGGCTGCCACGTGCCTTGGACTGTTCTGCCCTGATAATGCCCCCCCACCCTATCAGGGAGGCGTCCATGGTCACCATAGCTACTGGGGGAGGAAGAATGAATGGTCTGTCCTGGTGTAATGATGGGGAAACCATCCACCAAACAAGTTGGTTTTTGCATGACTGTGTGATCATTATCCTGTGAGACATCAGGAGTTGCTGGAAAGACCATTGTGTGAACAGCATCCACTAAAGAATCCTCATATGAAAGCGTGCAAGGGGGACTAGTATTATAGCCGCTACCATGAAATCCAATGTTTTTAGGACAAATCTGGCCTGAATCTTTTTGCATCCTAATAAGACCTGCACATGTCGTCGAATGGCTAACACTCTGTCTGCTGGTAGAGTCACTGACATGTCCTTTGTGTTTAAGTTTGCGCCTATAAAGGTGATAGATTGACAAGGCGACAATGCAGACTTTTCGAAATTTATTGTGATGCCTAGAGTGGAGCACGTTTGGATGGTGTAGTCTCTGGCTAGCAGCAGGTGATGCCTGGTGGTTGCAGTAAGGAGCCATTCATCTAAATATGGAAACACCTGGAATCCTTGCCGTCTCAAGTGAGCGGTGACTACTGCCAAACATTTGGTGAACACCCTGGGGGCTGTGGTGAGACCAAAGGGCAGCACTCTGAAATGATAATGACTGGCTCCCAGCCGGAAGCGGAGGAATCTTCTGGAGCGTCTGTGCATTTTGATATGGTAGTACGCATCCTGAAGATCTATGGAGCACATCCAATTGTCCTGACCCAGAAAGGGTAAAATGGACTGTAGCGTGACCATCCGGAACTTCGTTCTTTGAACAGACCTATTTAGTCTGCTGAGATCCAGAATGGGTCTCCAATCCCCTGTCTTTTTTGGTACCAAAAAGAACCTTGAGTAAATTCCGGATCCTTGTTGGTCTGCTGGGACTGACTGGGTGGCTCTTTTTCTTAGCAGTTTTGAAATTTCTTGAACTGCTTGATCCCTTAGATTGGGTGGAACATCTGGAAGGGATTTGTTGGGAATGTAGGGAGTGTGAAAGAAGGGGATTTTGTTGCCTTCAGATATGATAGAAAGTACCCATTTGTCTTTTGTTATACTTTGCCAGGCTTCTGGGTACAGCGATAATCTTCCCCCGACTGCCTCCAAAGGTGGACAGCCGGGCAGCACTTCAGGGATGCTGGAAGGGCTTGTCAGAGAAGGATTCTCTTTGGCCCTGATTTTGCGGACCCCCCCCTGCCCCTAGGGCGGCATCTATTGTTGTTCCCTCCTCTGCCCCTGGAGGGGAACTCTCCACGTGTGTCAGGCATGGCTCCCTGGGATTTCCGGAACCACATCTTCCCACTCTTCTGACCCTTGGGATACAGTCTTGAAGGAGTGGAAAAACAGACTCCAACAGCAGAGAGAGTCTTACCTTCCTGCTCACACCTGGTAAGGGTATCCTTCATCTGTGGTCCAAACAGAGCAGAACCATCAAAGGAGGTGTTGGTGAAAGACTCCTTAAAGGGTTCCACAAAGTTGCATAACCGCATCCAAGCATGTCTCCACAAAGCCACACCTGTGCCTACTCGCTCCATCGGCTGCATAAGAGATGAGCCGCATGGAGGAGTTTACTACAGAATTTAGAGTCGCCAGCTGGGAGGCAATCTTAGCCTGAGCCCCTGCAGCTGATGGATCTTGAAGGGTATCTCCTAACTCTTTAAGTAGATCCCTTTGAAGGTGGGTAAAATGGCACAAATAGTTCAGAGACCTCATGGAAAAGGTTGCTGAGGAAAACATCCACTTCCCATATCTGTCTATCGTCCTAGATTCCTTATTAGGGGGATGGACAGATGAAGTTTCAGCCAACTCCTTTTTAGTGGCCGCTGCTACCACCATGGCATCAACGGGAACACCCTTAGTCAGAAATTGCTTGTCCTGGGGGGCGGTGATGAATTTTGTGGGCCTACGGGGAGCTGGTTCCATTGTGTCTGGAGCTGACCACGCCTTTCGAGCCACCACCGACATCAGTGGATTGAAAGGCGGAGACACCCAGGCGGTGGAGGGTCGGGAACCAAACGCGTTCAGGAATACCGATTCATCCTCAGAAGGGTTAAGGGTAGTCCAGTTCCCCCTCTGCCTAAGGATTTCAAGGATGTTTGAGAAGGAGACGTCCTCAGAGGGGGATCTCGGGGACCCTTCTGACTCCTCCAAATCGGTATCTGGAGTGACAGACTCAGGGGAGTCAACATGATTCCTCTTGCATTTTCTCTTTCGAGGGGGCTCCTCTGAATGAGCAGGGGAGGCCTTGGAAGAGGAAGATACACCCAATGGGGTGACCTGGAGTGCTTGTTCCCCATGCTTGTGGTCTGGAGGAGGGGCAGAGGCAGGAGCAGCCACCATGGGGGAGGAGCCGATGAGGCCGACCGTGAGGCTGACTCAGATGCCAGCACACTCCTCATGACCTTGAAGGCGCCCCTTCCCAATGCCATAGAAGGCTCCGGGACCGGAATCCTTCCCAGCACCGAGAGGGACAGCTCCAAAGCTGATGTAGGAGCTGAACTCACCTGCACCGAAGCTCGGAGAGGGAAAACGGGGTCGAACAAGGGTCCGATGCCACTCGCCCCCTTGGAGCTGATGAGGGAGTCCCGGCGCCCAGATCCCTCCAAGGACGGCACCATGGAAGAGATTGGAGCCAACGACGGCACCAAAAGGGGAGGTATTGGTGCCGACGGACCCACGGTTCTAGCCACAGCATGCTCCGGCTCCGAACTCAAGGGATGATTCGAAGGAGGAACTATTGGAGAAACAGGTAGAGCTGAACCCTAGTGAGGGGGGCTGGATAGCATTTTTGCCATGGCCTGCGACTTTAAAAGCCTGCTCACCACTCTCTCCAAATCATGGTCAGATAGCCTAGACGACTGAGAAGAGTGGGATTGATGACTCTGCTCAGATTGCAATAAGGGTGACCCTGGAGCCAACTGTATCGACTCCAGTGATAGTGACCTGGAGCATTTCCGACTCCCTGATGGTTCCGACGGAAGAGTCGCAGCCGACTGAGAGAAAGGTACTTCGGCTCCAGTCTGAGCCAAAGTTGACGTAGAGATAGGTACTTCGGTTCCAGCCAGAACCGAAGTTGAAGCAGAAGCCATACCCGGCGACGGTTCCAAGCTGGGAGCCGATGGCTTCGATGGCCTAGAAGGTTTCACTGACTGAGTCTTGGCCGGTGATCCTTCAGGTTTAAGCAAACCCCTCAGGATAAGCTTATTCCTATGCTCCTGCAGGACTCTTGGACTAAAGGCGTGACACACCGAGCAAGAGTCCTGCAGGTGTAGGGAGCCCAAGCAGTAGACACAAGAAGTGTGACCATCTGTCAGAGACATTTTCTGACAGCATGAGTCACACTTCTCGAATCCCGACACTTTTGTGTCTTTAGACATTCCTGTAAAGGAAAATCAAATACAAATAACAAGTAGAGTGGAGAGTAGGTAACTGAAAGAAAATACACACAATTCACACAAGTTACCACACCCTAACAGCACACACACACACTATAATAAGACCTACAAGCTACCACAGTTTACTAAAAAGAAAGTTTTGTCTACCTTAAAAATAAAACAATGATAAGCCTCTAACTAAAACGGCTTACTTTGAAAGGTAAACGGGGGTGGGGGAGGGAAAGGAAAAACTCTCCAAGGAGAAAACAAGTTTAGAAGGGGGGATAAACACTAACAAACTGCTATAGAATCTACTCTGAGCTATAACAATAAAAGTATACCTAACAAGTACAAAAAAGTCCTAAATATAAGAACAAAGTGAAAATTACGACCTGAGCCAGTAAACGCAACCTCGTAGCAGAAGCGGCAAACGAGATCTGGGTATCTAGCGCCAGGCATCATGGGATATAGGAGGGGGGCTCGAGCCAGTAAGCAGCTCTCAAGATTTTGAAGATGGCCGATTCGGAGCCAAGGATTGGCTCCGAACCCAACCAGCAAGAACGAAGGCAAGATAGACAACTTAACATCTTTTGTTTTCAAAATCTCACTCTGGCTTATACTTTGTAAGTGCACAATTTCAAGAGACATTTGTATTGAATATTTATTGAGTGTTTCTTTCACATTTGAACTGGTCTAAATACATAAGTAAACCACACCTATCCTGAAACAGTTTCCCAGTGGCTTAAAACATTCTGTAAAGGAGAAAAAAGAAACCAGCCATGCAAGTGATTACTGGTAAAGAATCAGTCTACATTTCTAAAATTATAGCAATGCTTTTATGAGAGCTTTCTGAGAAGAACAATTCATAATAAATTTAAAATGCATTTTTTATCCTGGTTTATCAGAAGTTCAGTTTTAATGTGCTTAATACGAGATATGTATTTTGGTTTTCTACTTATCCTTGTATGAGGCATACATACCTGTATTATCTTAAACCTGACAACAGGCTCACAGTTGCAGTACATCTGAACATGTGTGTTCCCACCAGAGTACTTCTATTGAATCTGGACAAGCTTTCCATGGCTGTGTGGTCTCCCTGCATTGACCGGAACTGAACTGCTAAAGTTAGCATTGCAGTCTCATGATGCATAACTTTCATACAAGTAATGTCACTCATATCATTCTTTTCTTATGATGCATTATAGGTGCTTCATATATCTTGATTTGTACTGCTGTGTCACCAAAGTGGAGACAAATGGCCTCACTTAAGTTGATTTTTTACTAAAAATGTTTGACATAATTAAAAACACTTTTTTGTTTTTTATTTTTCTTCTTAGTTTCTGTCTTGTTATTTTTTAAAATACCTGTAACATTGGATTTTGGTTAAATGTCTCTTTTCCTATTTCTGTTACCTTTGGTATAGGCACTTTCTTGACTTCCAGCACATCAAAATGCTCATTTTAGAAGTTTACATATATTTTGGTGATTTTCTGGTTAAAATTTTTTCACTTTTCTACTGCTTTGAGTCTAGGCACTTCCTTCACATCCAGCAAATCAAAACAATCCTTTTATAGATGCCTATGGATGAAAAATCTCTTTAGATTCAGCCAATAGACACTTTCAGTGTCTCTGTTGTTTGGGGAAAGCCCATGTATCTGCAAGTACTTTAACTGCTCAACTCTACAGGAGGAAGCAACTCCTTAAAATTCACTTAATTGAAGAGTCATTATTTAACTTAACCCAAATCAGGTTAGCCCTATTCCTCTCTGCCTCCGAACACCCTAGTACCATACCTCTCAACCTCTTACCACAATAAATCTGGACAAAGCCTAAAATGGGGGGGGGGGCAAAGGCCCAAAAATAGGGACAGATTTTAAATATTGCTCTTATAAACTTAGAAAGTTGTTAGAATAACAAGATTTGAGTTCGCATGCATTTTATGAAGAATATAAAGCCAGAAACTCAGATGTCATTATTTAGTGACTTCAATCCTCAGTGATTTGGCAGAAAACACATTTTATGAGGAACAGACTGAAAATAAGAGGAGAAAATCTAGACAGTTAAGAGGTATGCCTAGTACCTCTGTCTACAGTACCAGGAGCTGTCTACATCTTCCTCCTATAGTAAAGCAAAAAGACATTCAGTATCTTGCCATCTCTTTGTGTATTTTTATGCTGTTTCCAACCTTTAGCTAAAATGAAAGTTAATTCTAGTAATAGCCTTTCTGAAACAGTAAAACTTCCAACAGTAGTGATGGTAGATTCTAATGAAGAGGAAATGTCTCGTATTCATTCAGGAGCTTTTAGGACAGTTACTCACACATCCACTTCATTTCCAGACATTCCTACCATTTATGATAGGCTAGCAGAGATCACTGTTGTTGCTTAGGCAGGCCATCTGGTGTTTAAGAATTTCTCATAGCCTTACTCAATTTATCATGTATCTACTGTTTCCATGCTGCCTTGTACATTTTCTGGCTGCCATCGACAACTTGGTTTTTGGCCCATTCTCCCTATTCCTGGCTTCTCGGCCTTCTAGCCTCCCATCACCCCAGCAAGGCAGAGAGATCACAGGATTCAGAAACCCAAATGTTTCCACTTATAGTGTCAACATGTATTAACCAGAAAAGAAACAAGCAGTCTAGGCTTTTTGTCTCCAGTTTAATGACAGCAAGGGAAAGAAGATCTGAAACAACATGGTGCATGATGGGAAGAGGTGAAGAGTTCTCAGCAACCTGAAAGAGTTTTCGCTGTCCAGTGGTCAAAATGTAGGAACAATATTAGGCAAGCAAAATGAGGACCATAAGATGCCTAGCCATATAGATCTAAGTAGACACACTTAAATGTTTGTGCCTCTATTTTCAAGTACTTAGTAGTGCTTACTTCCCAAATTGCACAGGTTTTTACATGATAATCCCAGTATAAATTTAAGTCTACCCATCCAAGCAAAGACTAGTCTTAAAGGTACGCAAAGTTGTACTTCGACCTGAAGTGGTAACTTATTCCTTAGGTTGGGAATACATTGAGTTAGAACTCTATCCCTCCAGTGAGTCTTGTTTATTTGTTAGTGTATATTTAGGCCCATAGTGCAGGAGTTTGTAGAGCACTGGTTTTGCAAGGAAAGAGAAGGTCAAATAGGAATGAGTCTTTCATGGCTCAAACAGCAAAACACATCACCCATGGGAAGCCTGTAGGGTATTGAGTATAATGAGAGTTGTGTTAATCTAGTAGGATTGTTGAAAGGCTTAAAGTCTTTGATCATCTTGGTGAGTTATCTTTGAGCCTTTTTAATTGAGCAATATACATACATACAAATATTTCTAACATGGACATTAATGCCCTTCTAGCCTGCCAATATACCAAAACACTTGTTCCAATAATGTGTCCAGGCTGTTCTTAAAAATATCTAAACTAGTACTTGCTTTAATATAATTTGGTAGTCTGTTCCATGCATCAGCTGCCCTCTCACAGAATTAGTACACTTCTCATTCCTATAGAATCTTCTACATAGGCTGTCTGATGATTCTCTACTATTTTCTGATAACCACAAGTGTTCCCAGAGGTAGTTGTTTCTAAATTCCCTGGATACCTGAATATCTCCTCTTAGTTTTATATATATATATATATATATATATATATATATATACATATATATATATATAAAAAGAGACTGTACAAGTTCAGATATTTGAGTCTTTCATGATAACCTATGCATAATAATATACCTTGACAGTTGGTGCAGAGGGTTAAGGCTGTAGGTTGTAGTTTCTGTAGTACAGGGTTCAATTCCCTCGGCCTTTAGTTGCCAACTGTGTGACCTTCAGCAAGTCACTTAAACAGCCATTGGCCCAGAATGCTCCTCAAAAGGAACTATTTGGATAACAAATGGGTATTATTTATAAATACCTAAGGGGGCACTGTATTCGATGATATGTTTAATAAGGAATAATTTAGTGGTAAGATGGCTCTTCTGGATCTTGAAGACATTCTCTTGGAAATGAACTGTGGCTTTTAGGATTTCCTGACCATGGTGGAAACATCATGATCAAATGAAAGAGAACTGTCCATATAAATACCCAGGTCTGTTATGACTGTGTCTGTATGAAGAGGAGCAGCATTTAAAACATATGAGGTGGGAACTGTGATGCCCCTGCACTGGCCCAGTAATCAAGGAGCCTCAATTCTCATCATGGCAAAAGCTAGGGGACGTACACAATCAGAAGGTTATAAGTACACACACAGTAAAGTGCAATTTCCCTTAAGAGCACACAGATTGCAGTCAGTCTGGGGCTGGTTTCTCCAGATTCCCAATAACAGTCCCTACTGGCACAGCTACAGGGTTAAGATCTCAGCTGAGTGGCCAATCTAAGACCTCCAGCACCCTCTCAGTCCAACCAGTGCTTCGTGTCCCTGCCCAAGTAGTTGACACACACACTTTGAGATTTGATTGATATACAAACACACATACCTGGGAAAGACTGGCACAGGTTTACTAGCTATGCCTCCTTCTGCTCAGACAGTAAGGTAGTACCAGCTGCCACCAGCCACCCTTTCTTATCAACGACTATAAGGCCCTTACAAAGTGTCCCCAATCCTACCGTGTAATGTTACTATTAATCCAAATGGTAGTTTTGACCAAGACTATTTAGGGGTGGCCTGTACAGTGTCACCAAATACATATGCAAGTACTCTCAGAGCTTAAATATGTCTCACAAATATCAGCCAGAAAGTTAGGTTTAACTATATTTAATAATAAAAGAACAAGACAATACTCAGAAAACAAACACAGTTACTTCAGAGTTCAAAATCGCAGGAAATATTTTAAAATAATATTGCAGGACAGTCTCAAATAAATACAGAAAACATCAACTAATCTTTGCTATATTCCTATCTATATGTAAAAGAAATTACTGTACCCTAAGTCTTACTTACAGACAACATGCAGGCAGAAGTGCTGAGTGGATGTTGCTAGGTCCAAGACGATACAAAATGCCTAGCCTCTCTCTCAGAGAGTTCTTAAATTAATAGCAAGCATTACTGCTGGGTTAGCTTGGATGACATCACTGTCACCTGACTTCAGTTCCCAGGCTAAAACAGAAACTATGAATTTTAACATCTGTGTGTTAAAAATACACATATATCAGATGTTTGCTCAGAACTGTGTAGCTGCTAGGAAGTCATAAAGCAATTAAGCACTTTACATTTTAAACCTAGTAATTACTTTTCAGATAATAGAAAAACTTCTAGGTCTAGACGTGTCTACTTGCTGCATTGAAATTAACTTTTATAGCACATTGTAAAGCATTTAATTTCAACTTATTTTCTTGACGTTTTGTAAGTTAATCTTCTATGTTCCAGCAGGGTATGCTGTGGTTACATTCTTGAAGCTCAGTACATAACATACTGTTCTGTATAAATCATATCAAAATTACAGATAGCTGGGCTGGTGGTGTCACAGGAACAGTGTGCATGTGTGTGTGTTTTTAACCAGATGCTATCATACTCCACTTTTTTTGCATTTAGCTGAAGAAAGTTTTCAGTACACAGGGTATGTCCATATTCCAGTCTTACTGGGGCTGTTTAGCATCAGTGGATAAGCAGATAGTGTCCAACTTGCAGTAATCAACAAATCTGGTCAATTACACTTCAAGAATATTTGACTGGATGTCTACAAAATAAATGCCAAGCAAGAGAGGGCCCAGTACTGATTGCTGTGGGACCTAGCTAGTTGCAGTTTTACATTAAAGAGGGAGTACCAGCAACTTTTACAACCTGGAATTTGATGGATAACCAGTTTGCAATCCAATGAATAACATGGGTTTACATTAAGTTTCGCTATTTTTTAACAATACCAGCAAGGGGGTGGTGTCAAGCACTAGTTAGATCAACAGAAGCAGCGTGCATGGAGTGACCATTCCACAGCTTCTGTAACCTTTTCAAAAAAGCTTACTGCATTCAAGAGGCAAGACCTGCCCTTCACAAAACCAAACTGTTTGGTATCTAGTGCAGTTAAGTTACGTGTGTCTGCATATTTGAGTTCTCCTAGGATTCATTCCATAACTTTACATATAAGGGTGGGTGGCCATATAACTGCAGTAACATTGTATTTGTTGTGACTGTTATGGAGGATGGACTTCTTAAAGATCCACTGTCAAGCCAAGTACATACCTTATTTCATTCAACTTTGGAGGGTTTACAGTAAACCTGTCTTCCCTGCTCCTTAGTCTTTTAATTTGTGCACATGTGGGAGATGATTTCTCCCCCCAAACAGCTCACATAAGCTCATTCTGTTTGGGAACAAATGACAGGGTAGCTGTAAATACTGTGAAAAGTTTAGTAATATTACTAAGATAAGAAGACTTAAAACTTTACCATCCTATTTGGTAGAGAAATAGTCATATTAACTACAAATGTTACATAAATCTAAATATAAAGAGGACAGTTCACATAAGAAGTTTTATAAACACTGTACTTCTAACATGTAGGATATACCCAGAGAAAACATTTCTAAATACACAAAGGCTAGTATTGAAAAACGAAATGCATGTCTTGAACCACTTTATTGGAGAAAGTACCAACTACTCCAACTTGTTGACAGCTTCACTGACATTTGTCTGATCTTTGACAAAGGCACACCTCCAGGTATCACTTTACACATTAAAGAACCCTGTCCACCTCATTGTGAGTAAGAATATATGAGTATGAAAATGACAAGTATTTTCAATCCACAGGTAAATTGAACTGTATCTATTGTATCTATACTGGCTGCTAAAGACTTTTGTGTTCAGTTCCCATACAGGTCCCTTGACGGTACTTCACCATTATGGAAGTAGCTGAAAGAGTGGTCTCTTTATAACCTTTGTCAGCACCACTGCTAAGTCATGATGATAGGTCCTCTGGTGTCTTTTGCTTATATGTAGGAAGTCAAGAAAAAAAATCCTTCCTCTTCTCTGGTATGGAATAGAATTTTCATATGAACAGATTGTTCCACCTATAACTTTAGATTCTTATCACAGTGACATTTCTTCAGTTATTATGATCCCCCTCCCGATGATGTTACATTTGGAGTACATTGTATTTGAGGGTTGAATTCTTTAAATTGTCAATAAAACAACCTCCTTTATCCAGGATGATGTTTCAAGACACCAAACAGATTGTTTTACCACTGTTAAAAACATTTCAAGGTATTTCAGATTTTATTTCCCAACAACCATACACTAAATCATCAGTTCATAAAATGTGGGTGGGATACACAGTGTGCCCTCTGACAGATCTGATTAATTTAAAAAGCCCAACTGAATTTTAATAACTGAAACTTGAAGGCAGATCCAGCTACCAAAGACATGAAATAAATAATTCCTTTGAGTTCTGTACTTTCAGACAAGGAATTCAAAATAATTAATACATTTGGAAAGAGAGTTTGTATTCTCTCTTTAAGAGTTAATAAATATATGCCCTGTCATTATCAAACTCCCATTCTGAACCAGGCGCAGGAGTTTGTACAATCTTTTCCATGCTATGACACTAAAGGCAAATTTTGGGGAGGCATACCTCTCAACTGTACTGAATTCCCGAGTGGCCCCTTTAAATCCAATTTCATTTTATTTTTATTTTCATTTTTTTATACATGCTGATGTCATCATGCACCACTAGTGTATTCCTCGGCATTATCAACATGCAGGGCATGCATGATGTGCATGCCCTTTGAGCCTGCAAGCATGAGCATTCTGGTGGTAAAGACAGGAATGACAGTACAGTTCTCTATTCTGCACGACTGAGTTGGAGCCTTTGATGAACCATGAGAGAGTGGGGGGTATAAAGCAAAACTGAACAATTAATTCCAAAGTGGAATGCACTCCTAATAAGAAAAAGGATTAGGCAGTGCATAAGGACTTTATAACCACTTGTTGACCCACTTCACAATTTTAGAGGCTGTAAATCATAAAAGCATCCTACTTTCTCTAGTACCATATAATATTACCTTATATTCCTCTTCTATATTTGGAATTCCTGTAGCTTTTCACTTTATGGTTGCCAGAAACGAGCTGTTTGGATATCACACTACCTTTTGCAATATACATTCCTTACATTATAGCAAATTGTTTTTAAAGCTTTTTATATATATATTAAACAAAAGTGTCCCAAATACAGATCCACTTGTGCAAAATGCCTTGTGGCATTTAACTCACTAGATGCCAGAATGCAATACATCAAGCCATAAGTTTCTAATTGGATACATGCATTAGACTATGTTATCATTAATTTGATTAAAGTTCATAAATTAGCATTTAGTTGCACAGCACAGATTACTGTTCATCTGCCTTCATTGGTTAGCTGAAATCTCCCTTTTCAGAAACACACATTTCCTTACTATGAAACAAAGCAAATTCAGTAGTCTTTAGAAACTTATATGTAGTCAATCTCTATGAGAGGTGTTAAGCTTTATATATGGGATGAACATTGTTGCCTCACAGCAAGAGATTCTCCCGTTCGATTCTCGGACTTGGCTGAAGTGCGGGGAGTGCCTTCTATGTGGAGTCTGCATGTCCTCCCCGTGGTTGGGTGGGCATTCGAAAGACATGCGTAAATGGGCGTGCCTTCGTTGAAGGTTGAACATCGAGCTGGCACCTCGGCATTCGTTAAAATCTACTGTCAATCATTAGCAGACCGGAGTTCCGCTGTGGCGACCTCTAACCGGGAAAAGCCGAAAGACAAACAACAACCAATATGATAACCCGTATGTGGGATTTAGTATTATGACTTCTGTCTGCTCGATTGCATGCAGTGCAGACAATTTGAAAGCAAGCAAAGTTGTACTGTGTGATTGTATAAAAATACAGTAAATGCATATCTGCAAATGATGTATTCATTTAATTAAGGAATTCATTTTTTGTTTATGCTACGTCACTTTTACAGCATACGATTAGATTTAAGAGCTGCCAAAGAGCTTCATTGTTACGTCTTCAGTTTGACTTTCTATGTGCAAACTGTGCAACTCTAAGCAAGTCACAGAGATTGACTTACAAAAACTCTGCAGGACTCCAACTCAACATATCATCTAATAGTTGATCATTCCTGAAAGGTCAAACAATCCACAGTAGAATGTCCTAAGATAATTACTAAATAGTATTAGTTACTACTAGTCTGCAGATTTAGAGTTTTTTTTCTTTTTTTCCCCAACAATGGGTAAAAAGCTATTTTACCTGTCGAACGTTAAACTGCGCTACTGTTGTGGAATAAAACACAGGCTTGAAATACACTAGAAAATATACAATGTAATGAGATATTCAGGTCTTAACCCCAATTCACCTAAGATTGGTTTCCATTAACTTCCTAAACTCAGAAAATAACAATCTGTAGAATATATGATCCCAAGCACCAGCTCTAGAAAAAAATCAGCAATGATACGATGATGGAGAAAACTTAAGTGCAAATCCTTTGTGTGTAACATAATTTTCCAAGCATAATTATCAAGAAAGAAATCCATCCTCCCTCACCCCCTTTTTGCACATAGGATTGGGGTGTCACATCACCAGTGACAGTCATCTAGAGCCAAGGTTTACACCGCTGGGTGGCTGACAGTGCCACAGTAATTCATATCACACACTTGCACCTACGGCCAATTTAGAGCGTCCAGTCCACCTGCTACATGTCTCTTGAATCTGGGAGGAAAGTGGAGCAACCAGAGGGAATACACACACACAGGAAGGACATTCAAACTGTGCACAGAAAGCACCCCAGACGAGAATTGAACCAGGGAACCTCTTGCTGTGAGGCAACAACACTAACCACTGCACCGCCGAAAGAGGTTATTTTGAATATTAAGTATTGCAAATGTGTTAAAGATGCACCCATTCATATATTTCAGTAACTAAATGCCAAAACTGCATCAGTGAAGAGGTTAAACAAATTCATATATCCTGGATATACGAGTGTTAAATGCCTTTGAATATAAGTTTAACTGAATGACAGAAGGTACAGGAGCCAGAAGCACAACATAGCTCTGCAGTTTTGTAAGACAGATATTTATATTCCTGGCAAAAGATGTATCATGCACAAGTGAAAATATTACAAGTAATAATGTCATATAACATAATGAAACTGCTATACAGAGCCTTTGTTGAATAACTGCATCCAGTTCAAACAAAAAGGTTGTACATTTAGAGAAAAACTAAATCCTGAGTATGTTTAAAAAAAATAGGTCACACACTGTTTCAGTGCATAATCTGATTTAAATATCTGAATATACAACAATTCAGTGAAAAGAACATTTCAGAGGATAAAACACAAAAAAAGAACATGCACAGTGTTTGTTTAAAAATAAAATAAAATAATTTTTATAAGGGGCAAATCTGCTGCAGGCACTGCCTAGGAGCTGTGCCCCCACTACCTCTTGAAATATATTAACTGAAGCACAACTGTACACATACAAAATGCACAGATGAGTGCTTGTATCTTATACACCATGGTACCCCTGGTGCAGTAACACAATTCATACATCACAGACCCACTATGACATTTAACAAGACTTCTCTATATTTCTGAATAGCATTTAGAATCACCTAATGCAGTGTGGACCATGCATTACAGTGCTCTAGATAGGGGGAAGTGATGTGCAGAATTACTGAGCTACACGGAGTAACTGAGAACATCAGCGTAGTATGGTATAAGATACTTTACTGATAAAGTAACTACACTTACCCAGTTGTGCTGTGGTCTGCCATTATGCCTAACAGTGATTCATAAGAATGTATTGCTCATTAGGCATGATGGCACAGACCTTGGGTTATAGCCAGATTATAAAGATAAAAATACACACGGCTGCCCAAAGATCCCAACCAAGATAACGAAATAAAGCAGAATATAGCAATGAACAAGGTAGGACCACCACATAGATAAAACCCAGGTTTAATGAACAAAATAAAACAGGATAAGCGCTTTCACGTGTATACAGACACGCTTCATCAGATCTCAAGGAAACATCAGTAACCTTTGTTTAAATACTAATATATCCTATAAATTATTCAATTAATACATATAAAACAATTAAAATAATTAGTGTCTTAAAGTCATGAAGTGCAAAAGCACAAAAGTGCAGGTATTCATAGGAATACATTTACTAAAATACATATATAGAATGAATTAACTGATGTAATTCAAAATGAAATACAATGTATCAAGAGCAATTACTTAGTCTAATGTTAAGTTGTCAATCTCGCCTTCATTCTTGCTGGATGGGTTCGGAGCCGAACCTCGGCTCCGACTCGGCCTAATACTAAAGCTCGAGAGCTATTTTTACCGGCTCGAGGCTAACCTATGTCCCATAATGCTAGGCGTCATATACCCAGATCTCATTTGCCGCTTCAGCTACGAGGTTGCGTTTTCACCGGCTCCAGGTCGTATTTTATTATTAATAGCTTTATAGATAGTTTTTCTGAAAGATTTTTTTCCTATTTTACCTTTTTAGTGTTAGTGAAGTTAGTGACTAGTTTTTCCCACCTTAGTTGCTAAACCTCCCCCTTTTTTTCTCCACACTTAAGGTGGTTGGGCCTCTGACCCCCCCCCCCTTAGTAGTACAGTTTTCCCTTAGTTGTTTCTGTGTGTGTGTGGATTTCTGTCCCTCTGTTTAGTGGTAGTTTCCCTTTTTCTACTTATTGTTGACATCGGCCTCGGAGCCATCCCTCTCGGTGCCGGGGGAGCTCTCATCTCCTCGGAGTTGGGTCCTTCTTCCCTGCCTGACAGGGGCGCCTTTGAGGTCATGAGGAGTGTGCTGGCTCCAATACCGGTGCCACGGTCGGCCTCCTCGGCCCCTCCCTCTACTGTGCCTGCTTTGGCCCCTGCCTACCCCAAGCGAGGAGAACCGACACTCCAGGCTGCCCCATTGGGCCTTTCTTCCTCTTCTGAGGCCTCCCCTGATCCTTTGGGGGAGCCCCCTCGGAAGAGGACATGTAAGAGGAAACATGTTGACTCTCCTGAGTCAGTGACATCTGACACCGACCTGGATGATTCGGAAGGGTCCCCAAGGTCCCCCTCTGAGGATGTCTCCTTTTCTGACATCTTAGAGATCCTCAAACAGAGGGGGAACTGGTCTGCCCTTAACCCATCCGAGGATGAGTCGGTGTACCTGGATGCATTCGGTTCTTGCCCTTCCACCTCCTGGGTGTCCCCGCCTTTTGACCCACTTATGGAGGTGGTGGCTCGGAAGGCGTGGACGGCTCCGGATATTATGGAACCAACTCCCCAGAGGCCCACTAAATTTATTACTGCCCCGACAGACAAACAGTTTCTCCCTAAGGGTGTCCCCGTGGATGCCATAGTGGTGGCGGCAGCCACTAAGAAGAAGTTGGCTGACCCTTCAGTACCTGTCCATCCTCCTAATAAGGAATCTAGGACCATGGATAGGTACGGCAAGCGGATGTTTTCTTCAGCGACCTTTGCCATGCGGTCGCTGAACTATTTATGCCATTTCACCCGACTTCAGAGAGACCTTCTCAAGGAACTGGGTGAAACATTGCAGGACCCAGCATCTGTGGGGTCTCAGGAAAAGATCAACTCCCATCTGGGGACCCTGAACTCTATCGTTAACTCTTCCATGCGGCTCATCTCTTATGCAGCCGATGGAGCGAGTAGAGCCTCAGGTACGGGTGTTGCTCTAAGGAGACACACCTGGATGCGGCTCTGCAATTTTGCTGACCCCTTCAAGGTGTCCTTCATGAACACCCCCTTTGATGGTTCTGCTCTTTTTGGATCTCAAGTGAAGGATACCTTAACCAGGTGTGAACAAGAAGGCAAGACGCTCTCTGCCATGGGAGTCCGTTTTTCCACCCCTTCTAGACCATATCCTAAGGGTCAAAAGGGTGGGAAAATGTGGTTCCACAAACCTCAAGGAGTTCTGCCGGATGCACGTGGTGAGATTCCCTCCAGAGGTAGAGGAGGGAACAATAACAGATGCCGCCCTAGGGGCGGGGGGGGTCCGCAGAATCAGGATAGCAGAGAATCGTTCTCTGACAAACCCTTTCAGCATCCCTGAGGAGCTGCCCGACTGTCCACCATCGTAGGAAGTCGGGGGAAGATGCCTGGAGCACTCTTATGCAAGACAGATGGGTACGGTCGATCATATCCAAGGGTTACAAAATCCTCTTTATCCACACCCCACATCAACCAAAAGGGCCTCTTCCAGATGTTCCACCCAGTCTGAGAGACCAAGCAGCACTAGAAATTTCAAAGCTGCTTTTAAAAAGAGCCATCCAGCCAGTCCCAGCAGACCAACAAGGGTCCAGAATCTACTCCAAATTCTTTTTGGTACCAAAAAAGACAGGGGACTGGAGACCTATTTTGGATCTCAGCCACAGCCCCCAGGGTGTTTACCAAATGCATGGCAGTGGTTGCGGCTCACCTGAGACGTCGAGGATTCCAGGTGTTTCCATATTTGGATGACTGGCTCCTTACTGCCACCACCAGGCATCAGTTACTTCAAGCCAGGGATTACGCTGTACAAACGTGCAAAGCGATAGGCATCTCCATAAATTTCGAAAAATCTGCCTTGTCAGCATATTACCTTCAAAGGCGCCGTGTTAAACACGGTGGAGTTGTCAGCAAACTACCTACATAAAGAGTGTTAGACATTCGCAGACATGTTCAAATCCTACTACAGGAGGACAGAATCCAAGCCAGGCTTGTACTGAAAACGCTAGGTCTAATGGCTGCAACAATCACCTTACTCCCCCTAGCTCGTTTTCATATGCAGATACTACAGTGGATGCTTTTTTCCCAATGATCCTTTCAACAGCGTCCCATGTCGCACAATATTCTCATCACTCGATCATGCAAACGACACCTAGCTTGGTGGATGGTCTCACCTCAGGTGCTTTCAAGGCAGACCGGTTCTTCTTCCCCCTCCGGTTGCCACCGTGACAACGGATGCCTCCCTGATCGGGTGGGGGGACATTTTCAGGGCAGGACAGTCCAGGGCACATGGCAACCATTCGAGTGCCACTTGCACATCAATGTCTTGGAGATGAGAGTGGTGCTGTTGGCTTTGCAGGCCCTCGAGAACTCTCTTCCCACCGGGACGATTGCGATTCAGACAGACAATATGTCCGTAGTATGGTACATCAACAAACAGGGCGGAACCAGGTCCTATCCTCTTTGTCGGGAAGCGCTCAGACTCTGGCAATGGGCGATCTCTTCTCACCATTTTCTGGTAGCAAAACACATTCCCGGAAAGTCCAATGTCATAGCAGACAGGCTGAGCAGGGACATTCTCATGCCCTACGAGTGGTCTCTCAACCAACTAGTAGTGGATAAAATATTCAGAAGGTGGGGTCAGCCTTGCTGCGACCTTTTTGCAACCCCGCAAAACAGCAAGTGTCAGGACTTCTTCACCCTCTTTCCTCTTCCAGGCCTCTATCCCAGAGATGCTCTAGTCCACGATTGGCCCCAGGGTCTCCTTTATGCTTTCCCCCCTTTTCCCTTAATCACTCAGTTAGTCCAGAAAGCAACTGCCTTGAGGTCCAGGATGATCCTCATTGCCCCTTACTGGCCCCGACAAGTCTGGTTTCCGTTCCTACAATGTCATCTACTGGAGCAGCCCTGGCATCTGGACCCAGTGCCAGACCTTCTAACCCATCAATCGGGCAGGCTGCACCAATCCCTTTCATCTCTCAACCTCACAGCTTGGTTGCTCCACTTCCAACCTTAGCCAGGCTTCCCTTAATTTCTCAGTCAGTAAGTGAGATTATCCTTGCCTCTCACAAGTCTAACACCAGAATGACATACGCTAGTAAATGGAAACGTTTCTCTATTTGGGCAAGGAAAAATCAAGTCGACCCCTTCACTGCTTCTGTCCAAACAGTTCTAGATTTTTTAGTGGAACTTTTCCAAAAAGGCTCCTCTTCAGCCACTATCAGAGTCCAGCTGGCGGCTATTGCAAATTTCCACGTTGGCTTGTCAGAATCCAGCATTATGTCCCACAAGCTCTGCAAAGCCTTTCTGAAGGGTACCCTATTACTTGGGCCCCACAGTCAAAGACCCTCCTCCACCATGGGATCTAAATTTGGTACTGTCATCATTAATTCTGCCTCCTTTTGAGCCTGCTGCCTCCTGCTTGTTAAAACTGCTCTCCTGGAAAACACTTTTCCTGGTAGCTATTACCTCAGCGAGAAGGGTTTCGGAACTACAAGCACTATCTGTGCATCCCCCTTATCTTGTTTTTCACAAAGATAGAGTGGCTCTTAGGACTAATCCATCCTTTTTACCTAAGGTTCTATCTGAAAAAAATCTCAGTCAGACCATTGATCTCCCAGTTTTCTTTTCAAACTACACTGACAGAGCTGAGAGAAGATTACATTGCTTGGACGTTCACCGGCAGCTACGCTTCTATCTGGATAGGACTAAACTAACGAGAAAATCAGAGCAACTCTTCTTATCTTATGTGGAAGGGAAGCAAGGCCTTCCAGTTTCTAAAGTGACCTTGTCCAGATGGTTGACCTCTCATCACTTTAATATATCAATTGAGGCATAAGGAGCTCCCTACCAAACCTAGAGCTCATTCAACTAGAGCATTAGCTTCCTCAGTTGCTTTTCAAGCGAGGTTACTTATGGACTCTATTTGTGCAGCAGCCACATGGGCCTCCCCTCATACCTTTATTTCTCATTACAAATTGGATATTGCCTCCAGAAATCGTGCTGATTTTGGTTCCACTGTACTCAAGAGTCTGTTCCATTGAGCCACCCAGGACTAAGGTGCTAGGGACGCTGTCCCATCCAGCAAGAATGAAGGCAAGATTGACAACTTAACATTAAGAAGTTATGTACTCACCCTAACATTCCATGTTAGTTGTCTTCTTCTCGCCTTCTTTCTTGCATCCCACCCTCCATCCCCCTAGCCTGGAAAGACCTAGAGTATTATGTGAGACTTTCTTTGTCACCAGGATTACCCCTTCACCTAGAGCTCATCCCCCTTTTGGGTAGCCCTGGTGAAAGACAGGCTGTGGGGCTCATAGTTGTATAGAGTTTATAGATTTATCCTTTCTTATGGTGGGACATGTTTTATCCATAGTGTTAGCTATCAAACGAGATCTGGGTATATGACGCCTAGCATTATGGGACATAGGTTAGCCTCGAGCCGGTAAAAATAGCTCTCGAGCTTTAGCATTAGGCCGAGTTGGAGCCAAGGTTCAGCTCTGAACCCATCCAGCAAGAAAGAAGGCGAGAAGAAGACAACTAACATGGAACGTTATGGTGAGTACATAACTTATTATTATCTATTATTTCATTTCATAGCATTTTTAATTCATCTAGTATATTAACATTTCATTCCATTTTAATTTTATTTTATTTCAATGGCTGTGCTTCTAATGCAGGTTTTATGCTCACAAATTATTTAATCTAGGAAAACTTTTTGCACGTAACCATAATATCCATTTTAACTCCATGGACTCCAAATAGTTGTTATTTCCACCTCTTGTGTTTTTTGTAGCTAACTGCAGAATTCTGAAATTAAAAGTATGTTCCTTATATATCACAATGTGTTTTGCAAGGACATTTTGTTGATTTAAATTCTTTATATCATAAAGATGATTATATTCTGTCTTTAAGCCTCCTAGAGGTCTTACCGACATATAAACAATCACAGTGATTGCAGTTAGCAAGGTACACCAAATAGCTATCATCACAAGTGGCATGAAACTTAGGAAAGAATTTATACTCCAGGGTTGGGTGACTGAAAGACTGTGTTCTTGTTATTATTTTACACATATTACAGTGTTCACATGGGAAGGTACCAGGTCTCAAATGCCTATTGTTCATAGTAGTAGTACCCACTTTATCACCACAGAGAAAACATTTCAAATTCTTACTATTCTTAAATATAAAACCCGGTGTCTCTCCCACTATATTAACCGTGGCTGAGTCTATAGTGAGTACTTGCCAATTACTTCTTATAATGTCTGTTACAAGGGCATTGTCATTGGTATATGTAATTGTGACAGCAAGCCTCTTGCCCCTATAATGATTTTTAGGACCTGGTCTCCATGTTTTGACATCCCTATTATCACCAAAGACCTCTTTTTTAGCATAGATCCATTATAACCCCTATACATAAAAAAGATGATCAAGTGTATCTATCTGGGTATTCAGGTCAATAGTATCTTTACAAATTCTCTATAGTCTACAATATTGTCCTTTTACTATATTTGGAAATATAGAGCGGGGATGCATACTGCTAAAATCTAGCAAGTTGTTTTCCAACAAGGCTTCCGATATAACCCCCAGTGGCTACTGCCAACATTGTTAATTAAGGTATTCAGGCCAATATTGGAAGCTGTAGCCATTTGAGAAGCTGAAAACCCATTTTTCTCAGCAGAATTGGGAGCCAAAGTAACCTGGGGGACTCATTAGATGTATTCGTCATGCCAACCTTCAGCCAAAGACATTACCCAGACTAAAATCTCTATAATCACGATGCAGCTTTCGCTGTTTCGTTTGTTGCAGCCTATTGCTATATAAGGATACATTCTTGTAAACATTAGCTAACATGTCCATATGTATCTCACCTTTAAAACGCCAAGACAGATCTTTATGCAAAGCCTCTACCTTTTTGGCGAGTTCACCCTCTATCAGGCTGAAATAGTCGATTAATAGCTTCATATATTTATATCCCAAGTCTATGTTCATTTGCTGCCAGCTTTTTAGTAACTCAGGATGGGTGTCCCTGTAGGTCGGCATACACAACACCCTCATCCCTCGTGGAACAACCCTAAAATGTATACTTGCTTCCAAATGCCGGCATTGCCAAGATAATCGATGTAGTTTGTATAAATCATTTTCAAGTTCTTTCAATACAGTATTAAATTTATGAAGGTTTTCAACAGTACCTGTAGGTGCATGAGCAAGTGGGCATTCCAGTTCAAGTTGTAGGAGTGGATTGCTCTGTTGTACGAAGATGTTGTTCCATTTAACTTGTAAATCCCTTCTTATCGAACTATAATCTAGCTCCAAGGATGCTGTTTCAGCCATGTGGCTGCCGTGGCATAAGACAAAAACACAAAAGATAAAAATACACACGGCTGCCCAAAGATCCCAACCAAGATAACGAAATAAAGCAGAATATAGCAATGAACAAGGTAGGACCACCACGTAGATAAAACCCAAGTTTAATGAACAAAATAAAACAGAATAAGTGCTTTCACATGTATACAGACATGCTTCATTAGATCTCAAGGAAACATCAGTGACCTTCGTTTAAATAGTAATATATCCTATCAATTAATTTACAAGGGAGGTTTCATATATATTCAATGCATGGAGTACAATGCCTATACAAAGGTGTAAGACTGTGTATTGTATTTTACCCATTTGTGTAACACTTTATAAATCACAAGTTTTGTTCCACAACATTTATGAATATTGCATCTGGACTGAAAAGCACTGGAGGAAAGCAAAATCTTCCTTACCGTGTTTTACAGGACCTTGTTCAATTCAATTAGTATTATTGATTAAGTTATGCTTATAGATCAATCAATAAAAACAATTTTGGTACTATATGTATTTTCTCCATACAGGGACAATTCTGGGTATGCACTTCAGTTATGGTAAGTTTGGGGATGCATTTAATTGTACTAGGCAATTAGCAGTGCACTGCCCTTTCACTGCTATTATAGTAGTATCAATACAAAATAATTTTGTTACAGCATATACATGCTTACCTCATATAGAGAGAATTCTGGGTACACATTTTGATTACAGTAAGTCAATGAACAGTGACCTGTCCTTTAACTGCTATTACAGATCCTGCTGCATCTTTAATAGTAACATGAAAATGGTGGCATGCCTTGTCAAGCAATAGTTTCATCCCTCTTTATTAGATTTATGATATGACACTTCTAAGTGCTGATGACCACATCAGTTCACCTTTAGAGGCTATTTAGTACAAAACTGTGCCTAGTGTAGCTACAGCACATTATACCTGGTTGCACTAACAAAGAATCAACCACACTCCAGTGAAACACATTGCATTTGACCACAAGGAGTGAGGAGAAATGGACCCCCTATTTTCATCCCTGAGGTTAAACTGTTGTGTTTCACTGGTCAGTGATCATTTACCTATATCCAGGAGTTGATTACAGGGAAGTCGACAACAGCTGATTATAATACATGCTTTCAAGTGTCGTAGGGCAGAAAGTAGAATATAAAGGGTTTTATATGCCTATTGTCTACTACTACTACTTGCATTAGGAGTTTTTTAATGTTGTAAAGGGACTTTAACTGGTGTTTGTGTGTGGAATGTGTATTTTCATTGTTGATGTTAATTTGATGGAATATTTTCACAATTATCATTTGAATGCTGGTGTCCCACAATTCAACAGGAGTGGGTGGGGTTACATTATTATGCATGCAATGTTTATGTTAATTAATGTCCAGATTGTTGGCCACTTGTACCTACTTTTCATTGGGCTTTGTCCACATTTTTAATATCTCCAAGTTGAGAGGTATGTGGGGAGGGGGAAATACCTGTGTATCAGATTAGATTGTTTATGTTGAAAATGTGCCTGTGATTCTATGAACATTTCAATGAGGTCTCCAGCAGTTCTGCCATTATCTGCAGGAATGCAGGTCTCAGAACAGAATCTTCAGGAGAGGATCTAAAAGCATATATATATTTTTAAACTTGGTGAGATAATTCTGTCATACCTAAAAAGGAGAAAATCAGATCAGCAGTTAAGCAGCTTTTCTACAAGAGCACATCTCAGCAAAATGAAAGAATTTTGCCTTAGGCAAGAAACCTTTTTATTTGAGGCAACAGAATGCATAACATAGTAGACACATCAGTAGGATGAGGCACTGTGTGACAGGGAGTGTTTTGCTAATTACTTAGAAAACAAATACCAGTCAGTGAAGTGGAACAGTACAGTCTCACTCCTATTTGTAGTGATGCAAGCTGTCCTTGTAGGTTTATTTCTAGGACCTGTCTTATTCACAGTCTTATAAAAAATATGGGAAATCACTGTGTAACTTAAACAGAATAGTGCATTATACAGATAATGCAACAATATTTTACCTCTAGTTAATGATTACAGCAGTTTAAACTCTTTTTGCAACAATGTCCATTGACTGTAGAACTCCATCTTAACCCTGGAAAGGCAAAAGTTAGTCATTTTGATTACCAGATGTCATGCTGTTAATGATCCACTACCCATCTCCACATCAGTTGACACCCTTATATCTCCTCAGACAATGGTTATATAATTCATGTAATAGACTCCACTAAACTTCTATGAGTTATAACAGTTAGGCCAGCATGTAAATTTCTTCTCAAAAAACAAAAGGTGTTTACAGGGTCAATATTCCATATCGCCAGTGGAAGATAAACCACTATATCAATGTACTTATTTTCCTCATTGACTCAGCACAGATGCTCACTAACCTGCACCACCACCAAGCTTTAAATGAGAACCATACTCATAGACTCAAAAAAATGCTTATTTCATCATGGTTTGGGGTTTCCTACATTTAACACCACTCTGGGACTATTTACAGGTTTTAAAATATTTTTATACATAATTTCTGAGTCTGACCACATGGGGTTTAGCATCTTGAAGTGATCCTGATTGTCTAGGTATCCCACAATGCAGTGCTTGTCTGTATAAAAAAAGACATCACACAAGCCTCTTTCTTTCTAAAACTCTGTCACTGCATTGATTTTACATGCATACACTGCTGTATTTGTTAGTTTTAAATGACATCTCATGCTGTTCAATGATTACTTAAAACACAAACAGTGCAAATGCCACATAAGAGACTTTCAAAGTGCTTTTTACTGTTGCTTCTTTTTAGAATGGCTGAATTGCAATCTTTTGTGAAAAGCCTAAAATGTACTACAACAACTCATTTCCCAACCCCCTTCACATCTATCTTCCTTAGCTGTTAAAGTGCTAAAGGTATTTTTAGCTGTTACCTGCTGGTATTGACAGCTCACAGCAGGAGCCTTGACTCATGTACTGCTTCCTTGCTCTAGCCTTTACTTTCTGTATGGGTAGGGGAAGGACCAGGGAGCTGTGACATCACAGCATGGGTAGGTTTTTAGGGCAGTTGTGGTGATGTCAGTTTGGGAAGGGAATTGGCCAGAAAACTACCTGTATTAATTGGCCTTGATGACATCAGTGAATTGGAGAATGCAGCAAGTGGGCTAAAAGTTACAGTAAACTCCGTTAACATGAACTCAAGCAACTGGCAAAAAATCGAAGAAAGACAGTACAATTTTCATGCGTTGCACTTTCTCCCCTCTACAGAAACATACCTTACATTTTTAGAGTTTTAAAAAGGAAGATAGGAATAAATTCCCTCTCTCCCCAACCTGAGAACAAGTCAAAACAAACAAATAGTATAGGGTACAGTATTAGTCAGGCCTATTTTTAATAGTAACTCTCAAGCAACCAGAAACTACAGTTATCCAGCATCTACCAATTCCTATGGGGTGCCAGTTTACTGTATTTGAAAATGAAACCACCACAGTACAGTAAGGTACTGTTCTAGTGGAGAGAGAGAGAATCAATTTAAATTATTTTAAATGCTGTACTGCTGTTTATTCATAACAGGAACTTTAAATAGGGAGAAAAAGGAGAGAGAAGTTGAGCATTTAATAATAGAATCCTGTTGTTGCCCTTTAATTGGGACACTGCAAGAATTACTTGATTTGCTGAAGATCAACATATATAAATACATGCCATTCAGTACATAGTTTAAACTGCCTTGAATTCATAATTCTCAACTTATTTGGTCATGAATTAGGGACAAAGCCAAAAAGTAATGGGGTACAAAGGGCCAAAATCAAGAACAATTTTAAATATTACCTAATTCACATAAAAAGTGCACATTTTGTGAAGAATAAGTCTGAAACTGTAATGCCTGACATTATACATTCAGTGATTTACCAGAAAAAGCAAACATTTTGAGAGACGGGGCAAAACTATAAAGAAAAATCAGGAACAGCTGAGAGCTATGCTTGAATTTGGGAAATCACCTATCCTTTGCACAGATAACATTTTTCCCCAAAACTAATTTACACACCCAAGTGTCATCCCATACTCTTTGCATCATATATTTTCACCAAATAGAGATACTTGTTGTCAGGGCAGCCACGGTGGTGCAGCGGTTAGCATTGTCGCCTCACAGCAAGAGGTTCTCCGGTTCGATTCTCGGCTGGGGTGCCTTCTGTGCGGAGTCTGCATGCCTTCCCTGTGGTCGCGTGGGTTTCCTCTGGATGCTCCAGTTTCCTCCCACATCCCAAAGACATGCTGTAGGTGGATTGGACACTCTAAATTGGTCTTAGGTGTGCGTGTGTGCACCTTCTTTGGAAGGTTGGGCACCGGGCTGGCAACTCGACACTGTAAAACTCCACTGCCAATCATGAGCAGACAGATGATCCGCTGTGGCAACCCCTAACCAGGAAAAGCTGAAAGAAGAAGAGATACTTGTTGTCAAGGTATGGAGGCAACCTTTGGAATAATCTACCATTTAGTCTAAGGTCTGTATCAAACAGACATGCATTTAAACATAAATTAAGAGAACCTTTGTAAACTTACTAGACACTTATCACTTGTTGAATGTTCTTGAGTCCATATGTTCCAAAGACTTGTATTACGTGTTATGTTTACTACCGTACTGTATTTTACGTAACTGTTCTGGTGCAGCTTTTCTCCCCAAGCCTCCACTGAAAATGGGCTCACCTTGGCCCAGTGGACCTTCCCGGTAAACAAATGCAATAAATAACATTATACCAGACAATGGAAATGCATTGTTTCTACATATCTCTTACTGCATACCTACCAACTGTACTGAATTACTCAGTTTTTGCCAAGTTTTGGTGTCCAAATAATGGAGTGCCACTTCCTGATTTTTATTTTTAAATTTTATTTCTTTCACGCTTTGGAGCTGACATCATCACTTGTGCGATGACGTCAGCTCCATCAGCCTGTCGGAATTGAGTTGGCTGGCTGCATGCACAGAAACATACTGAAAACAACTTTTGTCTTTGGAGCCTCAACTTAAACAGTATGATTTCAAACCTGCTTTTCTGCTGCAAGTAGCATGGAAATGGATGAGCAGAACTGCTGTGTGTGCAGGTACGGGAAAATGGGTGCTTTGTATTTGAAGCCTGCTTTAGCCAAAAATGCTTTTCTGCTGTGAGTAGCATGGAAACAGATGAGCCAAACTGGTGTGTGCAAGTATGCTGCTTGGGAAACACTGCACTTGATTTTCTGCTGTGTGCGCATGTGCAAATATTACGAACTACTGGTGTGCTTTACAGCTGGCCGAACTTGAGTTTCTGCTGTGTGTGCACTGTGCAAGTATGGAAACAGGTGAGTCAAACTACTGGTGTGCTTTGCTTTTTGTAGATAAACTTAGTAGCTTACTTGCACTCGGGGAAACAGATGCTTTGCATTTTATTTTAAAATGCTTTTCTTTTGCCAAACTGTGTGTGTGGGCACTGTGCAAGTATTGCATGGAAACAGATGAGATGAACTACTGGTGTGCTTTGCTTTTGTAGTCGAACTTGGTAGCTTACTTGCACTCGGGCAACGGATACTTTGCATTTTATTTTAAGATGCTTTTCTTTTGCCAAATTGTGTGTGCGTGTGTAAATGTCCCCAACTCAATACACCTGGTGGCTAGTGGTACTCGGGTTCAAACCCTGTACCTTGGGTACAAGGTAAAAAGAGCCTAAAGTCCCTCATCGCCACCACTTGTGAATTTATGCCAATTATTTTAGTTCTATTCCTCATTAAATCTGTGGCTTTCAGGATTTTTGTGGCAATGCCAAATCACTGAAGGATTGAATTAACTAAATAATCACAGGCATTTGAATTTCAGACTTCATATTCTTCAGAAAATAAATGGTAACACAAAACCTTTTATTCTAGCAATTATTTTAAGTTTATAAGATCAGTATTTGAAATTTGTCCTTATTTTGGGGCTGTATACCCCCAGTATTAGCTTTGTCTAAGCTTTTTGTGCTAAGAGGTTGAGAGCAATGGTGAGAACTGAATTCACTAAATGATGGCCATTTAAGTTGGTCTTCCTGTCTTTCTGGAAACTGCTGATTTGGCACAGTGGTATGTTGCTCTGACTATAGTGCACAGGGTCCTGGGTTCAAGACTTGGCAGTGAATTACATGGTGGTAGCACAACATTGTATTCTAGCAACGTTCCAAAATTATACAAGCAATGTTTAAAATATGTCCCTGGTTTTTGCCCCCCCCCCCTAAAATTGAAAATAAGTGCAAGAAGCTGTGCAAGGTGCCTATGACTTACACTACTGTCATTTTATATATATATATATATATATATATATATATATATATATATATATATATATATATATATATATATAATGCGTGGAAGTAGACTTTTATGATGGGAATGTTCTGAAGTGGACAGTTTTGTCATTATTGGTTCATGCATTTTGTTTCATTGCCTACTGAAAAAAAATGTTCAAACAATAAATTTTAAAATGCCCTCTAACTTAAGTCTAACAAGTGTGCTGTATTATACAAGGAATATAATTTAATAAAGTGAGGAAGGTGCATCAAAGAACACATGTATGTTTCTTGTTTTGTATGCAAGCCAGGGGCCTATGATTTGAAAACAACCCAAAGGTAATCTTTATCCACCACTAGCCAGATGCATTTTCTTTGGATGTTGTGTGAGTTTCAATGCTGTTTCAATAAATGTGAGTTTTAATGCCAAGTCTATTTTCATTGTGACACAGTGTTGCTTTGTTTAGCAGATATCTATTAGTGAATGTGCTATAAAATGTAAAAATAAAATCAAAATAATCATTGTAGAAGTAAAGCAGTATGCACACATTAATGTTTATGGTAAATGGGGCGAAATAGCCAGGTAATGGGACATTGGAATGGCTGCAGGGGAGACTCTGGTGCCTTATTTTGGTGGTTTGTTCTTCAGCTTGCATTTTAAAGCTGGTATCCCACAATTCCATTGGAGTTGGGCAGGGTTATTTATGTATGCAAAGTTTATGTTAATCAGCATACAGATTTGTACCTATTTTTCATGGGCCATGTCCAGATTTTTTATAGTTCCAGGTTGAGAGGTATGGTTGACTATATAGCCTATTATTTTATTGTTATTATGGAAATACAGACTGTAGTAGCACAACTAAGTTTGTATTACATCCCTGTGTACACTGTCAGTGTTTATTATTAAGCAGGTATGAACTGTATTAGCTGCTAGATTTGCATTGTTATCTGTTATATACATAGTTAATTAAATACATGTGTCTAGTTATATTTAATTATGGACTTCTCCCCAACTTCATAACAATACTTGCAGCTGGACATTCAAATTCACAAGTGCACTATATACAAAGCCACATTCATCCTTTCCTACCTTTCAGTGGAAACCAATGGCACAGAAGAAGCCTTTCTGAGTGACACCTAGATGTTTCCTATGCCCCTTCTCATTGCTATCCATATACTTTCTGACAGGCTATTACCACAGTAGAATGGGATCTTTAACAAATTTCTCAATGCTGACCAGTAGAATTTTTACGGAACCTTTCATACTCAGTCCCTCAAACTCCTGCCTAACAGCTATCAACAGTTAGTCAAGCTATTTATGTAGTTCTTACAAAAGGCAGCAATAAAGTGTGCCTTTTTTCAGCAATAACAAAGGCTTCTACTCCATTTTTGTGGTATCATAAAAGGACAAATATTGAATGCCTCCAAATTGCAAAAAAAAAAAACATGGTGACCCTCAACACTGCTTCACTATACTTCAAGAAAGAACAGCTCATCTGCAGTCACTCAGACCACTGTAGATACATTCTCATTCCAATCTGACCTAAATGCAGAGGAATGCTCACACTTGTAAGTAGCAAACTTTTACTTCCAGTTCATAAGTAGGTACTGGGCTATCTGCCTGAAGGCATATATTAGCCCAGCCATGTTGTGCGGTATTCACCGCCCCTTTGGTTAGTTCCCTAAGCCCTTGATCTAGCAGCTAGTACCCTTGGTCCCTATCTAGTAGAGCTGTTGGTATGATGCCTGGTGTGAACTTTGTTACCCATCCACTCGTCAAGGTTCCTCTTGAAGAGTGATAGTGAGGGGCTCTGTCTTATGTAGATCGGGACCTTGTTCCATAGCAAGGGAAGTCTTTGCAAAGGGAATCTATCCCTCCAGCATGTTCTATTCATTGTTGTGCTGAGGTTTATATCCCTAGAGCATGTAGCTCGAGTAGATTTGGTTTTGCTAAGATGGAGCATGTTCAACAGTTCTGGGTTGGACATGGCTCTGTATGTTAGACAGAGATCACCTCTGAGAAGGCGGTATGCAATAGAGAAAAGCCTTAGTTTTTTTCAATCATGCTGCATAGGGCAACTGTTTGAGGCCAGTAATCCTCTTAGTGAGGTACCTCTGTTGTCTCTCTAGCTGCTGAAGATGCCTAGCCAGGTACATTCCAATTGGTGCATTGTACTCAATAATGGGTCTGATGAAGGAAGAGTAGAGGGGCACCACTACATCCTTAGACCTTGATGCAAACCCTTTCATGATCAGATGGGTCACATAGAAGGATTTTCTAACCACCTTGGCAACATAGTTATTAAAGGAAAGCTGGCTATCTACTTGGGTCCCTAGATCCCTTATTACCTCTTCAGATTTCAGGGGGTTACCTCCTATGTGGTAGTTTGCGGGTACTCTGTTTTTTCCAAAGGGGATTACTACGCTTTTTTTAGCATTTAGCTTGAGACCATGGCTTTGACACCATGCATCAGTCTCATTAAGGCCCTTCTGGAGGATATCCATGTCGGCCGGAGACTTTATTATAGCACCCAGTTTGCAGTTATCTGCAAACTTGGTCAGCCACAGCCCTTCCGTGCATGCCTGTACTTCTGAGAAGTATATGCCAAACAGGAGGGGCCCCAGGACAGAGCCCTGAGGCACACCACTCATTACTGGTCTGGATTTGGACATAGATCCCACTACTCTTACTTTGTGGGATCTGTCTGAGAGCCAGTTTGTGATCCATCTTGTGACGTAAGGATTTATGCCCAGGTTGGTGAGTTTATCAATAATACCCGAATGGGGAATGGTGTCAAATGCTTTAGCAAGGTCAAGATAAGCAGTGTGTACCTCATTTCCCTTATCTATAGCCTGAGTAACTGTCTCAAAGAAGTCCACCAGGTTCAGGAGGCATGATCTGCCCTTGAAGCCGAACTGTGTGGGGTCAAGTGTTTGGAGGTTCCCAATCTCTCCATTTATGAGTTCCATAATGATTCACTCCATTGTCTTACAGATCAGACTGGTCAGGCTTATTGGTCGGTAGTTCCCAGGGTCAGTTGTGGGCCCACCCTTGTGCAGCGGAACCACCGTTGCTGTGCGACATTCTATGGGCACATATCCTGTTGAGAGGCTGAGACTGAACCGGGTATTCAGATGCGGGGTTAATTCATTTTGGAGCTCATGTATGACACAGCTCGGGACACCATCTGGTCCCATGGAGGCAGTGTTTTTAGCTTTAGATAGAGCCTTATTAGCCAACATATCAGTAATAATAGGAGTTAAACAATCCCCTGGAATAGTAATAGGCCCTGTAGGTGGTGAGAGGGGGGGGGGGATTTGCACTGAACCTATCAGCCAAGATGTTGGCAATGTCAGCGTATTTTGTTCCATTTTGTACTAGCTCAGAACAGACCTGAGTGTTGTCATTTAGGTTTTTGACGTAACCATAGAGGGCCTTATGGTTATCCTTGGCAACTTTTTTTTTAAATTGGCTTTAGTTGACTTGATGTGGGCCCCCAATTTCTTACTAATGCTGATCAGGGATGATTTTTCTACTTGAGATTTGGCCTTTTTTTGTATAAGTCTCCTCCTTTTATTGTATAGTTTGCTTATGGCCGGGCTCCACCAGACTGGTTTCTTCTTGCTTGAGGAAGGAGTCTTGGTTTTATTTGGGATAGTATGGTCCATGCAATCCTGAAGATGTATATAAAGTGCCATGGTGTAGGATTCTGCATCATGGATATCATTATCCTTCTGCAAGGGAATAGTGAAGCTTTCCACTTCTGACGCAAGTAGTTTGAAGTTTGCTTTGGAAAGGATTTTTACGATGGTTCCTTTGACTGGGGGAGGTGGAGGGGTGAGGATGTCCAGGGTTATCAGTTTGTGGTCTGATCTGACCAGAGAGGGAGTGATAGTGGGTGTGGTACAATGGGTGCCCATATTTGTGATGACTAAATCCAATATGTTGTCCTCTCTAGTGGGAGAACATACCAGTTGTTCAAGGGCATTTGAATTTATAAATTCTATGAACCGCTGGGCATAGGAGTTAGAACTTTGGTAGTTCGCCCAGTCTATACCAGGGTAGTTGAAATCACCCAAACTTGTGGTGTTGGGTAGGACCTTTATATTTTCCAATGCCTCAAGGAATGCTGAGTGAGCATCTTGGGACATGGTGGGCGATCTATAACAGGCTACGACTTGAAATGTGGTTTTGCCTGCTGATAGTTGCGCATGGATGATCTCTGGGGCATCATGTTGTGCCACTAACCTGGAGATGTGGGTATCCTTGATGAATATGGATACACCTCCGCTCTTTGTACTGTGATCCGGTAACTGAGGCTGGAAGGTATGATATGAATTGTAACCTGGTAGTGCTGGGGTGCTCTCTGGAGCCTTGAACCAGGTTTCCGTCACTGCACAAACATCGATTTTCTCCATACCGAGGAGTGCCTTGAGTGCATGCATTTTGAGGTTGAGACTTCTGGCACTGAGTAGCATTACTCTTAGTTTTTGGTTACCTGTGCTGGTTACAGTGGTTGGTTTGTCCTTTGAGCCTTGCCTAAAAAAGGCACTATGGGTACGGCAAGAGCCTTGGCCAGTATACGAAAGCCTAGGGGTGACAGGTGCAAACCATCTCTGGCGAAACAGCGAGGCTTGTCTATCATGTCATCCCAGGCAGACAGACACTGGATCCCCTTAGAATGACACCAGAAGCTTAGCCAATTGTTGAAATTGATCATTTGTCTTTGTATTGTGGTATCATTCTAGGTGAAGGTAGTATGCTACTCAAGGTCAGGGTCATACCAACTTGGCTACATGATCAGAGAGCTCCTCAATGTCTCTTTTCATGTAGTCCAGGGAGGTACGTCTTAGATCATTCACACCAACATGTACAATGACAGCGTCATACTTGTACTTGTTCTGGAGTGATCTAAGTGCCTGTGTTATGTGGCGGATCCTAGCACCCGACAGGCAGCTGACAGTAACCTTCTCCTTGTTTAGCCTGGTGAGTGGAACATCTGTGTGCCTTACTATAGAGTCTCCTATTACTAGTGTGTTGGGTATGGTGTTTTGCCTTAGGGGCTGTCATGAGGCACACTGCTGAGGTGAATTATGTGTTTTCTGGCTTGTGTTTGGAGGTGCAGGTTACTTGGTTGTCTGCTTTGGAGGGCACTGTTTCTTTTTCAGATTGGTACCTAGTGCCTCCGAATATGTTTTTGTGTATTTATGTGTATGTTTTGCCGGTGCTTGTTTTGTAGATCCATGTGTAACTGGTGGTGTGATGCTAGTGTGTCTCTTCTCCTCTCGACTGTCTGTTACAGTCATGGGTTGAGAGCGCTTAGCCTCCAGTCTGGCTGTGTATTTGCATCTCTCACACGTGTTTGTGTCTAGAGGTAAGAGGAGAGGGTTGTCTATATACATGAGGCAGTTGTGACATTGCCTCAGGATGCCCAATTCCACCAGATGAACTGGAGAGTACACCTGAAGCTGACCTCTGGACATGCTTGGAAAAGTGAATTTCACTTGTCTTGCGGAAGGGTCTTATGCTGTATTATAAAAGTGCTGTCTAGGAAATTTGGAAAATAATAGTACTGTCTAGGAGATTTGGACAAGTGCTGATTTGGGTTATGCAAGTGCTGCAATAAGAGCAGTTTATCTGAAGCACTTGAGTTGAGGCTTGCCTAGTTGTAAGGGAAAATTTGCAGCGCAGACTTTATGATGCCAGGAACAGTATACCCCAGCTAATCGGCACTGCCCAACGCTGCTCTGTGCGCAAGACCATGCAAAAAGACAGTTGCATTATTTTCAACTGTGCTAGCCTCTACACACCCTAAGTGTTAAAGTGCTTTAGCATTTCCTTACATAAACAGGATGCATACTTTCCTCTGCCTGGATGATTGCTTAGTAATTGCTCAAACTGATATATTTTGTATCACTATCTACTTCAGGTTGTGAAACCTTTTTTTCAGCATTTGGGAATAACCATAAACTACAGAAAATTTCAGCCTTCGCCATTGCAAAGTCTTGTTTTCAATTTAGATACAAGTTTTCCTGACCCAAGATAAAGCCAGGGAGATATTCACTTGTATGAGGCAAATGGCATCCCAGCCATCAGCTACATCAAGAATTTCTCAGAACTCTAGGCTATAGCTCATGCATCCTAATGGTTCCTGTTGTATGGATCTACATGAAGAAAGGCCATTGGCAACTGAGACATTCTCTAATATCAGTCAACAGACCCACTAGAGGCACAAGTTCTAACTCTGAGGCCCATACAAGCAAAGTTTACTTTGCTGGGTCAGTATTCTCAACTCCTCCATACCTATGCCTTTCCTGTTCACAACTCCTCCCCAGTGTCTGACACTCTCTGGGTTATGCATAAGTCGTCCCACAGTCTGGAATTACTGATCTAAGAAAAAATGCCTTCATGCTAACTTAAATGAAATGTGAGCAATACTAAAGGTCCTCAACACTTGTCCAGGAACCCTTTAGATCAGTACAGAGAAAATAACAGATCATAAGTTCACCAATAGCAGTGATCAGACCACAAGACTGAAAAAGAAAACTCTCTCACTGATCTGGTACGTTGACAAACAAGATAGAAGAGAACACTAGTTATGTGAAGATGCACTGTTGATCTGCAGGTGGACAGTTCAGCACAAGTCTGGTGGTGGGGATAGTTTATTTCCCAAGGAACAGAAGTGTTTCAAATTCACTCAGAACATTAAGACACTAAGTCAAGAATGATACTTATAGTATTTTTTCCACCAGATAGTGTTTGTGCTGTGCTCCAAAAAAACAGAAATAATTCTAACACAACTCAGTGCTCAAATACAGAGATTTTTGCTCTCTTCTATACACACAAGAAAATGTTTTTTCTCATTTCTTGGACTTGGAAACTACTAGTTTCCTTTCATCAATTCCCAGTGATTCATAAAGTGTTAAATTAAACAAAGCAATGCTGGTTCTTAGTGGTCCACATTGGCCCAAACACACATGGTTTTTACTTGTACTTTACCACATTTCTCAACCACCACTCAAACTGCAAGCAAAGCTTTGAAAGCACAGAGCTGTTTATCCTGGCATGAAGTGAACCAAGCTTTTTAGCTCATAGGACCGGATTCTGATTCCCAACAGAACCTCTTTTTTGGCATGTTTATACTTTTTGAAGCTAAAAGGCCAGCTACTTGTAAGTCTTATAAAAAGAAATTGAAAAGATTTTCTGTTTGGGGCAAAATGATAATATTGGACCCATTTCACTGCCCAGTTTTAAGGCTGTACTACTACATCAATCATGTAAGTCAAACCTTGCTTATTTTTCAACGTGCATGCTTCTATCTTAGCCTGCATACCATCCTTCTCACAAGCTACAGCTGATCATTCTGTCAAGAGTTTTGCAAATGATGTCCTTCCCTTAAGACCTCCAAGAAACCAATGTCTTCTCCTTAGGATTTACAATTTATATTACAAAACTGAACATGCCTTCTCTTGATCCAGCAGACAACTAAGTACCTTTGATAGAACACTTTTTCCTAGTATTTATCTTCTCGTATCCTAATAGTTCCCTGTGCAGGTGCTCACACAATGTAGAAAACCAGTGGCAGTTGAAATATTTAAAATCAGTCAACAGACCCACTGGAGCCACCATTATCAGTCAAGGAACTGGTCTGGCAGAATTTTAGATCTTCAAGCATTTATGTCTTACATAGCCTTTTATAGTGAGGCAGTGTACTTAAATAATCCTTCTTTTATGATTTCTTTGCAAGTCAGTTTAAGTATGTAGGTCAGAGAGCACATGCTATGTGCTGCATCTTTAAGAAGCACGTATAAATGTTAAGCACGTGCCATTTTGAGAGTGCAGCTAGACAGTAAGCATGTAGGATTACAGCAGTTTGTATACGAGTTAAAGTCAGTAAACTTCTATCGTGATGTGTTTGTATAAAATAAAGCTGCTTGAACAGAACCCACGAAGAATCTTCTATTGCATTCAAAGTAGAAGAGCGACATGGTGTCAGAACTGGGATCGAGGAGAATAAGATTCAGAGCCATGAGGTGCAGAGATGACCATGAAGGTAAACTAACAGAAAAAGAGCTAGAAAAGAAGCAAAGATAATGAGAATATGCACAAACTACTTATTTCATAAAAAGGACAAAACAGGGCATTACAAGGGCACAAAATGCACTATTAAACAAGGAGGAGGCATAAAAGGCTTATTAACTAAAGGAAATGTTTAAAGTAAATGTGCTTGATGAATCAGAAAAGTAAAACGGGCATGTTTAGAATAAAACAAGAAAAGTACATGGGGCAGGAAAAGAGATTAAATGAGCAAAACTAATATAATAAGGACAAAAAGGGGCACATTAAGTGTAAATTAAGCAAGGCGACTGCATGTTTTTTGGCAAAGTGCTGTGTTTTGGCATAACTATGGCTTTTTATTCCATCAAGGGCATAATAAAAGTTATTCAAAGTATCTCAGTGTGGAAAAGTGCTTACAGTGTGTGCCTGTTACTGTGCATGTACTTTGAAGAGTCATGTGTGTGCAAAGTGCAACTATTTCATGAATTGCAGTCAAAGTATAGCCATTTTGAAAAGTTTCTTGTGTTGGGTGTGTTTATTTGCAAAGTCCCACCATTACAGAGTGTTCCTTACACTGTAGAGAATTGCCTAGAAAAGTACCACCATTTTGGGGAAGTTTCAGTGTGTCGTGTACTGTTTATTCACAAAGTGCCATTACTTCGAAATGTTACTGCCGTTAAGGTTCTCCTGACCAGTTTACTTGCATCATGCAGTTATTTCACATGTTTCTTACACTTGTGGTGATTCCATGCAATACAATAATTTCAAGAGTATTATAGTGCCCGAGACAGACTTATTTCATAAAGTTCAGTTATACAAAGGCTTGTTGTGCTATTGAGCAAAGTTACAAGTACTGGTATAAATTTCTGGCGTGTGTGTGCATTGTGTTCATGCTTATGTGCAAAACCCTTCACTGGTATCTGTTAATGTGGCAGATGGATTTTGAAAGCCCTTATCTCTTATATTTCATCAGAATATTGCAGAGTATTGGAGAATATTTGAGCAAGAGTACGATATTTTTATACAAGCAGTTTATTCAGATAAAGATGCACACACCAAGACATTCATTTTGCTAAACTTAGCTGGGTCAGAGGCCATAGAAAGAGCGCGTTCAGTTGTGTATGCACCAACAGTGTATGAAGGAGAAGGTGAAAACCATTGTATTGTTATACAGGCTGAGTTAAGGAAAGACCCTGAGTGTTTGAAGCCCAAGTTCAGAGAAATGTGCAAGCCCCAGACAAATATTACATCGGAGAGGCATTTGTTTTGAGATCAAAAACCAGGGGAAACTTTTTGCAGTTTACATAACTGATCTGAGGAACAAGGCTAAAACGTGTCAAGTTTGGTGACTTAAAAGATGAGTTAATAAAGGACAGGCTCACGTGTGGTATTAATAGTGCTGCTGTGAGAAAGACCTTGCTTCATGACAGTAATTTGACATTGAGTAAAGCCATAGAGATTTGCCAAATCCATGAAGTCACAGAAAAACACACAAGTATGCTTGCAAGTGACAGGAGCATGGTTTCAGCAGGCTCCAGAGCAAATGTAGACAGCATGCAGCAAACAGAAATAGGCCTAATAAGCACATAGCAGCCACAACTCCTGCTGGCTCATCAAGAAACCTATGCAGTTTTCCAATAAATTCTAAGACCAGTTCAGTTAAAGGGACATGTCCATCAGTGCAGTACAAGCATGAATCAGCAAACAAGTCCAGCTTTGTTAACTGTTGCAATAGTGGTACAAATCATGAGTCTAAAAGAGAGAAATGCTTAGCATTTGGTCAGCAATGTCAAAAGTGTAAAAAATGGAACTATTTCCAAAAAGTTTGCAAATCAGGTACACCTCACACAGTTGTAAAGAAAGGTCACACAAAAAAGCAGGTTGATCAAGTAGAGATGCAGCAGTCAGCTTTCTATGTGGATGATGTATCAGTGCTTGATGAAAGAGTTGATTCAGTGAATTTTTTGGGGATCAGCGAAGTGTTCTGTACTGTTCAGATCAATGTTAAATCCACAGAGCTTAAAGCAGACACAGGTTCAAAGTGTACTATCAGCAGACACATGCTAGAGTGAGAACTAATAAGCACCTCACTGTGGCCAGTAGTGCGAAACTTGTTGCTTACAGAGGTGAAGAGATTCAAACTGAAGGCTCAGTGATGCTTTCGTGTTATTTGGTCAACTGTTACAATTTGTTATCCTATGTGTTCAGAAGACCAGTACAGTTTTTATTGGGTCTCAAAGATAGTTTGAGAATGAATCTGCATTCTTTTACCGAAGACGTTCATCACATAAGTGCATCTCCTAGTTCTAATTTTTCTGAAGTAATTTTCTCAAGAGTATGCTGATGTTTTCAAGGAGAGGTTGGGCAAACGTCCGGTAGTGTACTCCATGAAGTTAGACGCAGAGGTCACTCCAGTAGTCAGACCACCAAGAAGAATTCTGATAGCTATGCATGATAAAGTTGACTCAGATGGACAAAATGGTGCAGCAAGGTGTAATTTTCTCCAGTTACAGAACCATCCGCATAGGTATTATCGATGGTAGCAGCTCACGAAAAAAGCTCAGAAGAAAGAGTATGCATTGACCCAAGAGATTTGAACAAAGCACTGAGACCACCATATCATCCAATGCACACAGTCGAAGAGGTCGCAGCCCTAACACCAAATGCCACTGTTTTTTCAGTCTTGGATGCAGAGAGTTAATTTTGGCAAGTGATGCTTGATCTCAATCTTCTTTACTAACCACTTTTGGTACTCCGCTTGGCAGATAAGATTTCTAAGGATACCATTTGGAATAAATTCTGCATGTGAAGTCTTTCAGCTTGCAGTGGAGCAAATTTTTTTGAGTGATTCTTGTGCCATAACAGTCAATGATTTATTGGTTGGAGGCAATGGTGAAGCAGAACATGACAGAAAGCTCTAGACCGAGCATGTGAAGTGAACCTGAAGCTCAATCCTCTGAAGTGCGAATTCAGACTCCCAGAAGTTACATATGTAGGTCATTTATTTACCAATACTGACTTAAGACCAGACAACCAAGCAAGCAGCCATTCTTGAAAAGTCAACACTAGACAATGTTCAAGCTCTATAACGTTTCTTAGGCATGGTCAATGATTTAGGCAAGTTTACACCAGAGCTCAGTGAGTTAACAGCACCTTTAAGAGATCCAATGTGCAAAAATGTTGCGTGGTCATGGTTAGAACAGCATCAGAAGGCGTTTGAAGAGCTTATGCAGAAAATTGCCACCCCACCTACATTAAGATACTATGATGTGAACAAACCAGTTACTCTTTCCTGTGATGCTTCAAAATTTGATCTAGGTACAGTTATCCTTCAACAGGGCAGACCAGTAGCCTATGCATCTAGGACACTTACCCACACTGAGATGGAGTATGCTCAAATTGAGAAAGAACTTTTGGCAATAGTATGTTCCAAGTTTCATAATTATATTTATGAACAAAAAATGATGGATGGAATATGAAAAACTGCTCGTACGACAAGGATGTAGTCACAATTTATTTAGAATTAACACAACACAACTCCTGGTTTAGCGCTTTCGACTGTACCACAGTCTTCATCAGAACAATAAAAAGCAACAACCATTTGATATATATACTCATCCCTTAATTGTATAATGATGTGATTGATGTAAAAGTCTGCCAAAAAAGTTAAAGAGACATTACAAGTATTCACATGTTCTATAAACTATCCTCATATATTTAAGACTTACTTAAACATGGACAACTAAATAATCTACACTGACACATATATGTACAAATATATATATGAAATTATATGTATAAACAGTTATAAATATATAAATATATATAAATTTAAAATCTCTAAAATTGATGCTATGTATGTAAAATATATATATATGTGTATTGATATGCTTAACAGATGATACTAACAAGGCCGAATACCCAAACTAGATGTGTGCAAATAATACATATGAAAAGCCCATGTAAAAATGTATACTAAATTAACACATTCCAGTGCAATCTACTACTGTGCTATCTACATATATACAGATATACCCAGTTGAGATAATGGCAACAATATGCTATTCTAAAGCTAAGAAAGGTTTAATACTGATAAAATCATTGAGACCTGGCGGAACCTGACCTGGGGCCGTGATATTTTATACTGATGAATATTATCAAGAGATGCACGATATTTTATATAATTCAGGAAATTATGAGAACATTTCATTGAACCAAATCAATATAGGTCATAAGCGCATAGACCTTATAATAGAAGAGTATCTTATTGACAATAGGATATCCAATGATACATACTCTTATGTGAAATTAGACCATCCGGTGTTGTCCAAGATGGTCGGTATTCCCAAAGTACATAAATCGATCGAACATCCACCTTTTCGACCTATTGTGTCAGGTTCTAGGTCCAAAACTTTCAATATAGGGAAATTGATCGATAGATGGCTTAAGAAAGTTTATGACAACATCCCCCATATAATAAAGGACTCTTGGAGATTTTTGGGTGAAATAACTAATGATAAATGGAGTCCGAATTTGATATATTTGACTGTGGATGTCATTGATCTTTTTTCTAGCATTCCGAAGGTGGAGGGCTTAGAATGCTTCGAAAGAAGTTTGAAAAAGTACACTGATTTATCATGGGAGAAAGTTTGTTTAATTTGTGATATGATGTCATTAGTGTTAGACTACAATTACATCTCATTTCAAGGGGAGTTCTTTAGACAGACCAAGGGAGTGGCTATGGGAGCAGCCTGTGCTCCCATTTTCGCGAATTTGGTGATGGCGGATTGGGAATCCGAACATGTGTTCAAGAGTGAATTCTTTCAAGACATTGTATTATATGTCAGATATTTGGATGACATCTTTATATTGTGGAAAGCATCAGTGGATAGACTACATGAATTTATGCTCTATTTAAACAACACAGTAGATTTTTTAAAATTCACTTATGACCATAGCTTTAAAGAAATTTCATACTTGGATGTACTTTTAAGTCATGATACACGAGGTTTTACATCCAGAATTTACAGGAAACCTACATTTTCGAACGATTATGTTCATTACAGTAGTAACCACCCCTCATACGTATTTAAAAATGTGATTAAAGGGCAATGCATACGTGCAGCGAGAATGTCATCCAATATACAAATTTTGGATACGTAACTAAACGTCATCAGGGTAATGTTTATTAGCAGAGCTTACCCTGAAAAGATGGTTATGGATGTCATTAGCTATGTACATAATGAATGGGGAATCAAGTACAAACCCTTATTAGGATGTTACAAATTGGATAAACAGGCAGGTTTGGATAGTGATACATCAGGTAGGGTTTGTATACTCACATACACTCCTAGTACATATATTATAAAGGAAATCCTCGAAAGATATTGGAAGACATTAACTGTTATGGATTTGGAACAAATATTAGGATCAAAACCAAGATGTGTATATAAGACAGCTCCTAATATGAAAAAGTTATTAGAAAGAGCTAGTTACAATACACAAGCAAATGATATATTTGAAGGCACATCCAAATGTGGAAATTGTCAACAATGTAAATACATCAACCTGAATAAGGTAATTAAGTTGGATGACATTTGTCATACTATTATCAAATGTAGGAAAGGAAATTGTAATACCAAGCAGGTGGTCTATATTGCTGTATGTATAAAATGTAATGCACATTATATAGGCAAGACAGAAAGGCAGCTGAAAAAGCGCATTTATGAACACCTTTATAAAATAGGTAAATGTGACACAAAAAACGCTTTATATAGACACATATTAGAGAAGGGTGATGACCACAGCTTTTTATTTTCTATTATTGATCAGGTGATTGATACACCTTTTGGGGGAGACTGGAAAATGAGATTGGCACAATTTGAGAGCAAATGGCAAATTTTAACAGATTCTACGAGACCGCCAGGTCTCAATGATTTTATCAGTATTAAACCTTTCTTAGCTTTAGAATAGCATATTGTTGCCATTATCTCAACTGGGTATATCTGTATATATGTAGATAGCACAGTAGTAGATTGCACTGGAATGTGTTAATTTAGTATACATTTTTACATGGGCTTTTCATATGTATTATTTGCACACATCTAGTTTGGGTATTCGGCCTTGTTAGTATCATCTGTTAAGCATATCAATACACATATATATATATTTTACATACATAGCATCAATTTTAGAGATTTTAAATTTATATATATTTATATATTTATAACTGTTTATACATATAATTTCATATATATATTTGTACATATATGTGTCAGTGTAGATTATTTAGTTGTCCATTTTTGTTAAGTAAGTCTTAAATATATGAGAATAGTTTATAGAACATGTGAAAACTTGTAATGTCTCTAACTTTTTTGGCGGACTTTTACATCAATCACATCATTATACAATTAAGGGATGAGTATATATATCAAATGGTTGTTGCTTTTTATTGTTCTGATGAAGACTGTGGTACAGTCGAAAGCGCTAAACCAGGAGTTGTGTTGTGTTAATTCTAAATAAATTGTGACTACATCCTTGTCGTACGAGCAGTTTTTCATATTCCATCCATCATTTTTTGTTCCTGAGTTGCTTATCACTTGTTGAATAATTATATTTATGGTTGAGCTATTCAGATTGAAACTGACCACCAACCTCTAGTTACTATTCTAAAGAAGCCTATGCATTCAGCTTCAGCAAGATTACAAAGATTGATGCTCAAATCGCAAAAGTACAACATCAAAATGGTCTATACAAAAGGCAAACTACTCTGACTGACATCTTATTCAGATCACCCAAGAATACAATGGAACAGCTTGATGGAGAGAATTATGACTTTGATGTGATGGCAGTGTGTAATTTCTTTTACCACTAGGTTTGATGAGTTGAGAGCTCACACTAAAACTGATCCAATTTTGCAAAAGCTCAATCACTACCATAATGTTGGATGGCTATCAAAGCAATCTAGTGTACCACCAGATGTGAAAAACTATTTTCCCTACAGAAATGAAATGTTGATGGAAGATGGCATTATTTTCAAAGGTTCTAAATTTGCTGTTCCTGCTTCCTTACATCAGTACATCCAGATTTTGCATCGTGGGTCACCCAGATTCTGCTTCCACTAAGAGGCGAGTGACAGAAATAATATTTTGGCCTTCATTACTAAAAGACATTGATAAAGTACTTTCTTCTTGTTCGCTATGCAATAGTACTAGATCGCACTTGCAAAAAGAACCACTTCAGCTACATCCACGTTAGCTCTCTTAAAGGTGCTGTTAACTCACTCCTGAACTACCTTGGTCGACAATAGCCACTGATATCTTCGAGTGGAACAATCAATACTACTTAGTGTTGGGAGACTCTTATTCAAATTGGTTTGAGATTGATCTGCTACCTAATCCAACATCTACTACTGTTATTACTAAGCTGAAACATAATTTTTCAGTCCATGGTAGTCTGCACAAAGTTATTTCTGATAATGGTACTCAATTTACTAGCCAGTTGTTTCAGACGTTTTCAAGAAAATGGAACTTCCTACACATTACCAGCAGTCCTGAGTAGCCTCAGTTGAATGGCCTAGCTGAGCGAGCTGTGCAGAGTGCAAAACAACTACTTTAAAGGTCAAGACATGGCAATTCAGATGTTTTCTTAAATCTCCTTAACCTTAGGAAGTACCATGTGATGATGTTCTTGGCTCTCCAGCTCAACGACTTCTTTCCCAGCAAACAAGTACTACGCTACCTATTACCACCAATCTACTAAAGCCAAGAATAATAAGATCATCAAGGCTCAATTACTTAAGAAGCATTATATCCAGAAGTCATCATACAAGTCGAGCAAATTTCTTTCTCCATTAAGGGAAGGAGAAACTGTCAGACTTAAAAGGAGAAAAAGATTTTGACCATATAGGTTATTGGCAAATGTCCTAAACCAAGATCTTACGTTATAGACTCGGAAGGTACGCAGTACAGGCAAAACTGTAAACATCTTTTACCTGTACCACAATCATCATCACAACACTGTTATAGCAACTTAGACTCTAAATCTTAGAGTGAACCAAATGTTGTTTCCATCCCAGAGGGTGTTCCTAACTCTGATTCCATTCCTGAAGATGTTCCATGTAAATCAGAGATCATTCCAATAATTAAGCCCAATTTCCAATTTTATGTCACACATTATGGAAGAGTATCTATGCCCAGTATGAAATATGTAGCAAAATGGACTTAACTGTGTATATATGTATTATATCTTGTATAAATGCATGACTAATAATTGTCTTGTGATACCTGCATGCCAAAAACATTTCATAACATTGCATGTTTTGTTTTCAAGAGGAGGATGTAGATTAGAGAGCACGTGCTATGTGCTGTATCTTTAAGAAGCACATCAAAAACTGAGCATGCATGTATAAATGTTAAGCACGTGCCACTCCTACTGCCATTTTGTGAGTGCAGCCAGAGAGTAAGTATGCATGATTACAGCAGTTTGTATATGTTACTTAAGTTAAAGTCAGTCAACTTCTATTGTGATGTATTTGTATAAAATAAAGCTGCTTGAACAGAACCCACAGACTCTTCTATTGTGTCCAAAGTGGAAGAGCGACAAAGTACTACTATTTTCCCAAAATGATGATAAAGGGGACATTGTTTGACTCCAGATAGACTATGTCTGAATTGCTGGGACAGATATGAAATAGCATTTTTTTTAAGGTAAGCAGAACAGGATTTAATCTGTGACAGCTGCCAAATAAGATTGCTCTGTGGCTGTTTTGGATTTTCTCCTTCCAACTACCCTCTTGTTAGTATGCTATTAAATCTAGAAGTTCTTAAGTTATTTGTTCCTCATGTAAATTTCACTTTAGATGTTCCTGCCAGTCAGAGTTCATCTGCTTATCCCAAGATAACATTGGGACGGCTAATCCCTTTAGACTGATAACATTTCAGTTAACCATTCTTTTCACATCATCTCACCAACTCTGCCCTCTGCTATTTTATATATATATATGATAACCCTAGTCACAACCCTAATCCTAACACCAACCCTAACACTAAACAAGGCACACACCACCACCCACCCTCTCTTTCTCTCAGAATACCAAAATATTTAGTATTTCTGATCATTTCATCATTCTGATACACACAAAATTCTAACTTGTAAGATTCTGCTGTCAGAAGTATTTCTTTCAGTAGATGAAACACCAGGCTACTTCAGAGGACTTTGGTGAGAGGGGGATATTAGAAATGAGGAACATGGCTAATAAGTTACAACAGGGGCCAGTCCTTGTCCCAGTACTCATCACTGTCTGATTCACACATTTCTCAGGAAATAAAAACCTGATAAACCTCTTCATGGATGATGCAAAGCCAGTTAGAGTAATGGAGGTGGGGTAAAAAAAAAAAAAGTCTAAGATGATTTTGTAAAGACTAACCAACAGGGCAGAAATCAGACAATTCAGGTTTACTGCACACAAATGCAAAGAACTGTACTTGGACAACAGATAGCTTAGTTTGACATATCAGATGGAGGAATACAGCAGGAAATGGATTGCAGGGCTGTTAATCACTTCTGGAGAGGACCACCAGTAAACTGTGGTGGCAGTGGAAAGAGAGCACTGGTTCGATTCAACAGGAAGACCACTATGAAGAGGTTCATGACTTATGCCACTCCACTCCATCTGGCTAACAAATATGTAAAAAAAAAAAAAAACTGACTAGACTGGTCACAGGATTCTTTCCAGCTATTTTGGGCAAGAGATGATACAGAATACAGACAATATACAATTCAATTTTAAATTCAGGAGTGGTGCAGTCAGCAGCATTCTCACCACACAGCAATAGAGTCTGCAGTTCAGTTCTTTTCTAGGGTGCCTTCTGTGCAATGTCTCAGTGCTCCACCTGCATCTGTGTGGGTTTTCTCTAGATACTCCGTTTCCCTCCCACTTCACAAAGGCATGCAGTACGTGAAATGGTATTTGCCAAACACCCCATAGTACACATGTAATATGTAAGGGACTGAGTGGGTGCATTCTGTGATAGACTGACATTCTGTCTAGTAAAGGATCCAATGTCTTGCACCCATCAGTTGCTGGGACAGGCTCTAGCATCCCTGTCACCACATATGACATAAAATGGTTCATCAGGAAGTGGATGAAATTAATGGAATATAAATAAAGCCACTGTTTATACAAATGAACTAAAACATTTAAGGAATATAACATAGCCATGAAAGAAATATTTACAGAAGTATATACAAAGTGTCCATGGAGGTGGAGCAGTCCTATTAAGGACAGAAAGAAAAAGGCAGAAAATTGAAATATGAGTGAGACAAGAAAACTACAAAACAGAAAGTAGGATATAGAGCAACAAGAGCTGAAAGAGAGAATGATTGTGAAAAGTATGAGGACAAGTACAGAAAGGAGATGAGGAAAGAACAACTGCACTGCCTTTTACATGGGGTTACCTGATTCTGTGTGTGATTTACAATAGCTAGTCAAGAACTCCAGAGTGGTTACATATAAAGGCTTCTTCTTAGTACTATATTTAATGCTTCAGGGGGTTCAGTGGATCCCTCACATTGATTTGGGTTATTTTTAAATTAATGAACTCCTGATTCCATGTCACCTGGTCTTGGTGCTATAATCAGCCACCATGAAACTGCATGGAAGTCCCAAGGGCACAGCTTGAAACTTTAGAAGTTAGATTTGCACATCAGACATAATGCCTGTAGAGTCTACAGTCATTGTGGCTTTAGCATTGTTACACATCTAGGCCTTATAAGGGGTGTGTGTTTCTCTCTCTCTCTCTCTCTCTCTATATATATATATATATATATATATACATATATATATATATACACACTCATGCTGTCTTATTGCACAGTGTTTAGTATTTTAATAAACATTAATATACTTTAACTTGAATTTATCAGAGGCATGCATTCTAGCAGCCCCTCTATTATGCCCAGGTAAAGCCGCAGTTGCAGTACTGTGTGCAATTCTGCAGACCACTCAATATGGGCTGAGCAAGCTGCTAGTGTGTCTACAGAATATTCACCATAACCATGCATGGAATGAAGCAGAAAGATATAAGCAGAAGAACTGGAGCTTTTCTCACTAGATACCAAAGGAGCAATGAGGGATATTACATGGGTGCAACAGATCATGTCAAGAAGATATGAAGGGAGAAAGAGGGGTATCCTGAACAGGAAAGACAGAAGCAGAGGCATTAAACTCTCCATGGATCTGCAAACATACTTTTTAATGGAAAGGACTGTGGACCATATGGACTACTAGAATGGGAGGTAGAGAGGGAATAGATGGGAGCGTTGAAGTGAGCATAGAAAAGAAGAGATCAGATGGGGGTAAAGATAGGGATGGAGATGAGGTAGAATGTTAACTGCACTTAAAAAGTAGACAAAGTGAGCCCACTGACTCCCATTATCTAATGTGACTGTTTATCATCTCCTGATATTCACAAGCAGGGGACAATTCTGAGCATTCTCTCATTCCTACACAAATGTGTGTGTGTACTTCAGGCTGGATCACTTTGTGATTTACATGTCAGGTTTGGAGGAGGATGGATCGCTTAGTTGCAAACCTACTCAGTTTTCTACTGCTTTCACTCAGACTCTTGCTCCTAGTGGTCATTATAATTGCAGGGTCAAAAAGTGGCAGTCTTCCCACTCTCCTAGGGGAGGACTTATCATACTGGTTAAGGTCTTTACCTCACAGATACAAGGTACAAAGTTTGATTCTGATCTCTGTTTATTGGCTAAACTTGTAATAGCTTGCAGACCGATGGCCTAGTAGTTGTCTTCCTTGTTAGTATAGTGGTGAGTATCCCTGTCTGACGTGGGAGATCTGGGTTCAATTCCCGGATGAGAGTTGGAAAAATGGTTATGGTATTTATCTTGCAGACACACAGTACAGGGTTTGGTTCTCAAAAGGGATAACTGGCAAGGCTTAAAAAATGGGCAGTTAGCCTAGTATGAACCTATGGCTGATTAACCAGAACCTGTACTGACACTGTCATAATTAACTGGGAAAGGAATGGAATGTGAAACAATACCACAGGTCTCAGCACATCATCTGGTATCCTAAAGAAAACTGTTAAGGAGTCCAAAATCAGTTCCTCAAAGATGGCAACTGTGGAGATTCCCAATGCAGAGCCATGGCACAGGGCCCCCCATCACATAGTCATGACTTGGTGTCAAAACAGATGGGGAAAAGTAAGAGAATTAGTGGCCAAGCATTAATTAAAAAAAAAAAATCCTCATCCATTCTGGCCTTGAAACAACCTTAAATTCCTTGATTTCTCTGATGAGTGAGGTGTCAAGCTTACATTTGTCATCACGTGATGATGAAATGAGCATCAGTGGTGGTGTTCTTACAGCCACTTTGGTGGTGTATCCCAAGCTGTCCATATAGCTTCTTTTCTTTGAGATCACCCTGAGCTTTACCATATTTATCCAGCTCACACAGAGATCCTTGAGAAGACCTCCAGTGAAGACTCAGTTGTAGAACCTGTAATTAGTGAGTCCCCCCCGCCCCGTGTCCCCCAGACTGTATATGATTCAATGGTTAGGTATATGGAGACTTCTATTTGTATTACTAGTTCACTGAAATGCATAGGAATGGCTCAAACATTAGACATGACTGCCCTGTCTGACAGTTGGTAGCACATGCCTTCACAGATGCAGGAGTTTACCTTGGGGAAACATAGGCGGATGCCACTGACAATACAAGCCTTTCATGACAATGCCACTTCTAAGCTGCACGCACACACACACACACCAACATTAATTCCCCACTGCTCACCTATCACACAACTTATTGGCTCATGTGCTGGGTAAGTTCAGGTTGCCCTTGATACACCTAGAAGTAAGGGCTTGAGTTCAATAAAGCTGTGTTAGAAAAAAAAATGATAACCCACACACACAACCTTTTATGGAGACACTCATGAATACAGAATCCACTACAGGCTGGCTAATCTGCCATTACATAACCAGTATCACAGCAAGGATGAGAGACTTTACGGCATCTCTCTATAGTCTCAGTTGTGATGCATGCAATAGTTGCAGACTGGAATCAAATAGATTCTTCTTTTTCTGCTCTGAATAAGGCAGTTGTGGCCCACAGGACCCCAGTGGAGTGGAGCAGAGTGATGGCCATACTAAACACACCAGGGCAGACATGTCCCTTTTGGTCCTGCACAGTTTCTTGAGCCACAACACCTTTCCACTTTACTCCATCCTAAGACGTCTAAGACTGCTGACAGGGTGGACTAGTATGTCTTCTCCTCTGCCACCTTCTGATGGTGCCCTTAATTATTTTCCTTTCTACACAGATTCCAGCCCTCCCTAGTGATTCATGCTTTGGAGAACCAACTTGAACTCTTATTTTTCTGGGAACAGAGTCTCTGTAGAAGACCCTTATCATGGCTGGTACAGTGTGTTTTCATGTAGATCACTATAATGTTAACTGTGCTTGTACTATGGCTAGATCAGCAGGCTAAGGAATGTGCTAGAACTGAAGTGTGATTTAGGCTTTCCTTTTTAAGGATGAGCTCAGACCACTCATTCAGTATGTCTTCCTTCTGAGATAACACACTGTTTATTCAGGCTTCCCAAGACCTGCTCAAAAACCTCCAACTGAGAAAAAGGTGATGACCACTATGGAAGCTGTCTAGGAGGCTACCTAGCCCCATTCTTTTCTTTTTGGGCATGGCATGCTTCTTTGAAGATTATGCTCTTTATAGGATGAAGAGACAAGTAGGCATTAGTGTTGCCTCTTCCATTGTATTGGTTAATTCTCAGAGAAGGCCAACTCTAACAGCTGTGGACTGCATTTCTCTTTCACAGTACTGTGAGATACTGATTCTCTGAACTTGCTATTGTTTGAAGAGAGAACACCCTGTATTAGCAGTTTCTACATGTCACAGGTGGGCAAGTCTTTCAGCTATTAGTCTTCCAAAAGACCTTCACTAACACAGCAAGTCACCTCTGCAGAGATCTTGGAACAAGCCTGCACTCTACTGTACAACATGGCAGTTGAGTCCATCCCTCTATCAGAAATAGTTTTGAAAAAGGAAATGTTCTCCTATACTGGTCCTCTTTAAATTCAGTGAGTGCATCTGGGATGCTGACTTGGAGGCAGTCAAAGAAAATAGGGGCTGGCGAGGATGCCTTGCAAGACTGCAGAGGCAAACCCTGCCCTGGATTTAGAGAAGAGAGGCAGGTGGTAATGCTTGGTAAAGGTCTAAACAGATGTCCAGGTGGCAGCCTCCAGGATGTCCCTGGTGGGGACTCCTCTGAGGAAAGCTGCAGAAGTGAAGGCTGCTCCAGTGGAATGAGTCCTAACCCCCTTAGGGGGAGGCTTTTAGTGTTGTATGTAGCAGAAATGGATGCAGTGTTCTATCCATTTGGAAATGGTCTGTTTGGAGATGGCTTTGCCTTCTGTCCCTGTAGCAAAGCTAACCAGCAATTGATCAGACTTTGAAAGATTTAGTCCTGTCTAGATAGGATCTGAGCTGTCTGTGCACATCTACAGAATGAATAGGATCCTTTCCCCCTTGTTCTGGGGATTCGGTAAAAAGGTGGGCAAATGAATGGATTGGTTGAGAGCCACACTGGACACCACCTTAGGCATGAAGGATGGGTTAGTCCTCAGGGATACCCTGTCAGCATGGAAGATGATGAAGGGTTCCACAGCCATGAGTGCTTGCATCTCAGAGACTTCTGGCTGAAGTTATGGCCAGAAGGAAAGCGGTCTTCCAGGAGAGAAATTTTAGCTCTGCAGAAGAAGCTGGTTCAAAAGGGGGGGGGGCAGGGTGAGCTTTTCCAACACAAAGTTAAGGTCCCAAGCTGGGGTGGGTACTCTTCTGGGTGGCCTCAAGTTGCTAACCCCTCTTAGGAACTGTTTGATCAAGCGGTGTGAGAAAAGGGACTGCTCAGTGGGAAAATGAGCACAGATAGCAAAGGCATGAATTTTAATAGAGGAAAAAGACAGGCCACTGTGTAGTAGGTCAGCTAAGTAATCCAGGATGAGAGGCAGGGGCTGTGCCGTATTGGCACCCTTAGCCTGAATCCAGCTGCACAACATTTTCCATTTGTCAGCATAAGACTTTCTAGTGCTAGGGCATCTGGCTTCATGTATATCTAGAACCTGTTTACTGAGGTTGGCAGATTGATCGGGGGTTAGGGAATATGCCAAGCTGCCAAATTGAGTGTCTGCAATTGGCGATGCATGAATTCCCCTTCCCTGTGGGTCAGGAAGTTTGGGATCCGAGGAAGATGCCATGGTGGCAGTGGGGACAGGCTGTGCAGCAAGGGGTACCCAGTGCTGGCGAAGCCAGTCTGGAGATATAAGAATTGTCCTTGGTTTTTTCCTCCTTTATTTTGAGCAGTACCCTGGGGATGAGGTAGTGGAGAAAAGGCATAGACCGTTAGTGTGATCCAGGTGAAGAACAGGGCATCCACTTTCCAAGCCATGCAGTGATGCTCCCTGGTGCAAAATTTGCTGAGCTGATGGTTGGTGTGGGAGGCAGAGAGGTCGGACCTTCGGGTTGCCCCATTTCTGCATTATTAGAGTGAAGTTTCTTCTGTTGAGCTGCCACTCATGTGGGTCCAGAAGATTTCTGCTTAATTGGTCTGCCAGAGAGTTGAAAGAACCCGGTAGGAATTGTGCTAACAGGTTGAGTTGCATGACAGAGGATGTGTGCCAAAGAGTCATGGCCAGCCTGCATACAGGGTAGGAATAAGTCCCTCCCTGCTTGTTGATGTACCACATTACAGTTGTGTCTGTTTTGATCAGGAGAGCCCCTGGGGAGAGAAGGGGCTTGAAAACTTTCAAGGCATGTTGGACAGCCATCATCTCTTTTTGGCTGATGTGCAGAAGGATTTGCTGTGGGCTCCATTTGCCCTGTATGCACCTGCCATCCAGGTGTGCCCCCCAGGCATAATATGATGCATCTGTGGTGAGGGCCTGGGTGGGGGGAGAGGGGTGAGAAAGGTAGTCCCTTGTTGTGGGAGCATGTTGTTGCCCACCAAAGACCATCTTTTCTGAGGCAAGGAATTATAGGTATAAGAGTCTCCAGGTCTTGAGAGTGTTGACACCAAATGCTTTTTAGGTACCACTGAAGTTTCCTCATATGCAGTCTGGCATATGGAATGAGTAGTATGCAAGATGCCATGAACCCCAGAGCTTACAGGATTCTTCCTTGCATACAGCTGGGGTCGGGTGGCTAGTTGAGAGAAATAGGCTGTCAGGACATTTTGCTTTTCTGGTGCAAGGAATGCCATCTGGGATGCTGTGTCCAGGCTTGCTCCCAGGAATATAATCCTTTGGGTGGGCACCTGTTTGGATTTCTTTTTGTTGATTCTGTACCCCTAAGGAGGTTAGTATGGACTTTACAAAGACCAGGTGCTTGAGCAGCTTTTCCTGGCTGTCTGCCTGAATTAGGCAGTCATCTAATTATCGGTAAATCGGGATATTCCTTTGCCTGCAAAAGGCAATGGCCGGAGCCAGACATTTTGTGAAAACTCTGGGAGCAGTGGATAAGCCAAAGGGAAGTGCAGAGAACTGAAAGTGCTGAGATCCTGCCCTGAAACAGAGATATTTCCTGCATGATTTCCTGATAGGAATATGAAGGTAGGCTTCTTTTAGATCTAGGGTGGCTAACCAAACATCCTTGGAGAGCATGGGTAGCAGCTGCTGGAGGATGAGCATTTTGAATTTTGGGATCACCAGGAAGATGTTTAGAATGGATAGATCAAGGATGGGGCACCAGGTGCCCTCTTTTCTGCGTACCAGACAAAGTGTAGAGTAGAAACCTTGGCCTCTCTGTTCTGCAGGAATGTGCTGTGCTGCACTCAGAGAGCAGGGTTCTTACGATAAGGGGGTGGGCTTAGAACTCCCTGCTTTTGAAGTGGAGGTAGTCCACTGCTTAGATCTCAGCATTCCCTGTGGCTGCTGTCTGGGCTGGACTGGCTTAGTGGGAGCAGGAAAGGACCCTTGATGGGACAATGCCTGCTCAACCTGGATGACTGGACCTGTAAGAAATCCTTAACTATCTGCATAGATTTTGCTTTTTCTTCCATCTTAGACGTCTTCTGCCTTAGTGCCAAGTTGTCTTTGTGCAAGGGAGCATCCAATAATTTATTTGACCTAAAATGCGGCTTTTCAGTGCTTCTGTGGATCCCTAGTGATATCTGCATTGCTTACTGTACTTATTTCCTTGTTTCACTTGAAAGAAAGTTACTGTTTGTCGTTTTTGCATTTAAGTTACCTGGCACTTGCTCACTAAGTCAGCACTAAAAAATTAAAAGCACTACACCCTCACAAACTCCCCTTGAGTACCTTGTTCCCCATTGGCCCTTTTTTTCAATTATAAAGGAATTCCCAATACTATTCTAGCATGTCAGTTGTCAATCTCCTCTCTGGTCCAGCTGGTAAATCTGGGAATCTTGAGGCAATGTTACAACTGCCACATGTACACAGACAACCCTCTCCTCCTGCCAACAAATTCCAATACATGTGAGAGATGCAACCATATAGCCAAACTGGAGGCTAAGCTCTCTCAACTCAGTACTGGTGTAACCAGTCAGGAGGAGAAGGAAACCACACTCACTACAATTCCAGTCTCACATAGACCTACCACGACAGCAAACCAAACACAAACACACAAAAACATACTCGGAGGCTCTAAATAAAAATCTGCCTAAGCAGCAGAGACCTCCAAAGCAGATACCCAAGCAACCGCTACCCCAAAACAAAACACGTGCAACACATAGCTAACAAAGCCAGTGTGCCGAACAGTCACAGCTCTTAAGGCTAAACACCACACCTGATACACTTGCAATAGGTGACTCTATCGTCAGGCACACGGACGTCCTGCTCACCAGGCTGAACAAGGAGAAGGTCACGGTGAGCTGCCTGTCGGGCACTAGGATCCGCCACATAACACAAGCACTCAGGTCACTCCAAGGCAAGTACAAATATGACTCAGTCATTGTCCATGCTGGTGTGAATGACCTGAGATGTACCTCCCTGGACTACATGAAAAGAGACAGAGGAGCTCTCTGAGCATGTAGCCCAGGCCAGTATGACCCTGACCTTGAGTAGCATGTTACCCTCACTAAGAATGATGCCACAATATGAAGACAAGATGATCAATTTCAACAATTGGCTTAAGTATTGGTGTCATTCAAAGGGGATCCAATGCCTGTGAGCCTGGGATGACATGCTCGACAAGCCATGATGCTTCACTAGGGATGGCTTGCACCTGTTACCCCTGGGCTTTCGGATATTGGCAAAGGCTCTTGCTACCCCCATAGTGCCTTTTTTAGGCAAGGCTCAAAAGACAAACCCACCTCCATAGGTATCACAAGGGATAAGAAGCTAAGAGTAATGCTACTCAATGCCAGAAGTCTAAACCTCAAGATGCACACACTCGAAATTCTCCTTAGCATGGAGAACATCGATATCTGTGCAGTAACAGAAACCTGGTTCAAGGCTCCCGAGAGCACCCCAGCACTACCAGGTTATACCTCATACCATGCTTTTCGGCCCCAAAACTTGGACCAAACCACAAAAGGAGGAGTATCAATATTCGTCAAAGATACCCACACCTCCAGGTTGGTGGCACAGCACGAAGCATCAGAGACTATCCATGTGCAACTAACAGTGGGTAAAACTGCCTTCCAGTTTATAGCCTGCTACAGACCAACCTCCCAAACCCAGGAACCCCACTCGGCCTTCCTGAGAACACTGGAAAATATGAAGGTCTCTCCAAACACCATTATATTGGGTGACTTCAACTACCCAAACATAGACTGGGAGCATTACTCTAGCTCCAACACCCTAGCCCAAAGGTTCCTAGAATTTATAAACTCAAATTCTATGGAACAACTTGTTACCACTTCCACAAGATGGGAAAACATATTGGACCTGATCATCACCAACATGGGGACTCTATGCTCCAGACCAGAAGTGTATCCCTCACTGGTAAGATCAGACCATAAACTAATCTCACTGGATATTCACATCCCGACCCCACCCCCTGCCCAGAAAACCACAGTGAAAAACTTCTCTAAAGCAAATTTCACACTCCTCAAAACCGAGGTGGAATCCTTCAAAGCCCCCGGGCCTGTGGAAAATATGGCCCAGACCGCAGAATCCTTTATAAATGCATTTTATGAACACCTTCAGGAATGCATGGATCATGCAATCCCAAATAAAACCAAGACCCAATCCTCCAAAGGCAGACGTCCTGTCTGGTGGACCCCAGCCATAAACAAACTATACAATAGAAGGAGGAAGCTACTACATGACAGAGCAAAATCCCAAAAAGGGAAGGCATCTCTGATCAGTATTACCAAAAAACTACGGGCACTCATAAAATCGTCAAAGGCCAGCTTCGAGAGAAAAATTGCACAGGACACTAAGGATAATCACAAGGCTTTCTTTAGTTATGGTAGGAACCTGGGTGGGAATTCCCAGATATGCTCAGAATCAGTCCAAAATGACAAAAAATACACCGAGCCCACAGACATTGCCAACATCCTAGCTGACAGGTTCAGCGCAAACTTCTCCCCCCCCCCTCCCCACCAAAAGGGTAAATATCTATCCCAGCAGAGTGCTGTCCCCCTGACATCTCACATGCTCAGGTAAGAGCCGCCCTCTCCAAAGCAAAAAACACAGCATCAATGGGACCACACGGTGACCCGGGCTGTGTCCTACATGAACTCCAAGAAGAGCTAAACCCAAACATAAAACTACTGTTCATTCTCAGCCTTACTACAGGATATGTACCCAAAGAGTGGCATACAGCAACAGTGGTCCCTCTCCACAAAGGTGGTGCCTTAACGCATCCTGGAAACTATCGCCCCATAAGCCTGACTAGCTTGGTCTGCAAAGCTATGGAAAGGATCATCATGGACCTCATAAATAAAGACATTGGGGACCTACAGACACTGGATCCTACCCAGTTCAGCTTTGTTAAGGGCAGATCCTGCCTCTTAAACCTGGTCGATTTCTTTGAAACAGTCACCAAGGCCATTGACATGGGGAAAGTGGTCCACACAGCCTACCTGGACCTCGCAAAAGCCTTCGATACAATACCCCACTCGGGCATTATAGATAAGCTCACCAGCTTAAATATAAACCCCTATGTCACTAGATGGGTTGCAAACTGGCTCAAGGACAGAACCCACATGGTTAGAATTGCTGGAGCCATGTCAGACTTCAAACCAGTTACAAGTGGCGTCCCACAAGGCTCAGTCCTGGGACCTCTCTTGTTCGGTATATATTTCTCGGAGGTACAGGCCAACATGGAAGGACTGTGGCTGACCAAGTTCGCAGATGACTGCAAACTGGGCACCATAATAGACTCTCCAGCCGACACTAGCATCCTCCAAAAGGGCCTCATAGAAACAGACAACTGGTGCCAGAGCCATGGCCTCAAGCTAAACGCCAAAAAGTGTATAGTCATCCCCTTTGGCAAAAACAAAGTGCCCACAAATTACCACATAGATGGTAATCCATTAAGTACAGAAGAAGTAATTAGGGACCTGGGGACCCAAGTTGATAGCAATCCCTCATTTGACAACCACATGGCCAAAGTGGTTAAAAGAACATTTTATATAGCCCACCTAATCATGAAGGGATTCACATCTAGATTAGGGGAGGTCATCGTGCATCTTTACTCATCCCTCATCAGGCCCATAATTGAGTACAATGCCCCTTTTGGGATGTACCTTACCAGACACTTGCAACAACTGGAAAGACCCCAAAAGTACCTCACCAAGAGGATCAAAGGGCTCAAACAGATGCCATATGCTGCCTGGTTAAAGAAACTCCAGCTCTACTCAGTGGCATACCGCCTGCTCAGAGGCGATCTGTGCCTGACATATAAAGCCATGTCCAACCCGGAATTAATAGACATGCTACACCTCAGAAAATCCAAATCCTATCGAGCTACGCGCTCGAGAGACTTGAACCTCAGCACTGAAATAAATAGGACATGCTGGAGGGACAGATTCATAACCCAGAGGCTCCCTTCACTCTGGAATAAAATCCCAGTCCAGGTTAGGCAGAGTCCCTTACTGACTCTCTTCAAGAGGAATCTTGATGAGTGGATGGGAGATCATAAGTTTACCCCGGGTATCACTTCTGTGTCACTGTTAGACAGAGACACAGTATACTAACCTCGAAAAAGGGCATAGCAAAATTAATTTAAAATAGGTGGCGAAAGCCAAACACACTCTGGCTAGGCTTATAAATGCCCTAGGGCAGATAGCCTAGTATGAACCTATGAACATGGTCTGTCAAGGGCTGAAGCCATGCATGCCATCTAATGACAGATCTGGTGACTGCTGCCCTGTAAGAAACTTCTAGGGTATCAAAACCACAGTGCAAAGTGTGTTTAGTTACTTGACTTGCAGAATGCATTAACTCTTGTAACTCTTTAGATTCTGCACAAGCAGGAAAGGAAGACATTTTTGTTTGAGGAGATCCAGGGTATGTTGCTGAAATTTTAGCATATGAAACTGACAATTTAGTGCTCTGATAGCAAGAGTAGCTGAGGTGTACACTTTTTTTACCCCAACTGTCTAGTGCTCAGCAATCCCTAGCAGAGGGGGTGCGATTCTTAGCAGAGGTTGATTTAATCCCTTTAGGCCCTTGAGAAATTACCTCAGGGTCAGCAGTAGGATTTTTAAAAAGAAATTTGAGAGAGTCAGGGACTTTATAGTACATGTCTGATTTCCTGGGTGCAGGAGCAAGGGTGTCATGAGTCGAGCTGGATTCCAGGAAAACATCCTCCACAACATCTAGGACTGGGGTGATGGCCAAGGGTCTGTGTTGTGGAAGATCTAAGAATTCCCCGAGTCTCTCTTTAGACTGAGGGTAGTCCTGACTCTCCAACTGGAAATGCTGCCTTAAGCTATGAAGGGTTTCCCCAAAGGAAAAATCCTCTAGGGGAGAAGTGGAAGGGATGGAATCCTCTGCATCAGAATCCTCATAAGTAGAGAGGGGTTGCATGTCTTCATATTCAGATGCATCAGTCATCTGACTCGTTCAGATAAAACTACAGGGGACATAACTTTTTCCTTCTGAAGGGGGTAGCTTGGCTTCCCCTGGATCAGCATGATAAGGTCTTCTGCCATTTTAAGCATTTGAGACTGAGGCAAGGAAGCAGGTGCCTGAGATTGGATTGTCAGTTTCTTGGGTGTGGTTCATACCCTGGGCCTCAGAAACTCAGTAGTTTTCAAAAGAACGGTAGTTGTGAAAGAAGACGTCAGTTTGTGTCGAGAATCGGTAGTGCAAAGGACTTCCTTGGAAGCCGGTGCCTGCTCAGTGGCTTCAGACTCATCCATGTTAGAGACGACCACAGTATCCTTAGTTGAGTTTTGCTGCATACCGGACTCCAAAAGCATCTCACTAGTGGCCTGCGAATCCACAGAAGCGGGTATCAGGCTGCAAAAGCACCTCACTGATGACCAGAGTACTGATGACTAGTTTAACGGAAGTGTTGTCAGTAGGTTTGGACCTGTGCAGTCCATCTCTCTCTTTATCTTTACGTTTTTTTGGAAGATCTGCTGTTGGATGGCTTACCAAAGCCATATCAGAGTTTGAGGACTGTAAGCGAAAATATCTAGCTACAATAAGGGCCCGATGATGGATAGTTCTGACATTAAAGCACAGAAGCAATAGTGGGGGACATCGAGGTCTGGGCCTAAACAAATGACGCAGTAAGAATGAAAGTCTTGGTGTGGTATTTGCTTTCCACAGACGAGACAATTGTTAACTTCTTCTGACATTGGTTAGTGCAAGAAAAAAGGATCCCCAACGGGGTACTTGGCTTTAGAAGACCAGCTTCAAATCGGTAGACGAAACTCGGATAGTGGCCAACCCGGTACTTGTGTGAACTGTTTCTTGTTTCTGCTTCAGGCTCCACAGCAAGGAAGACTTATGTAAAGGTGTCGGCTGCCTTGCTTTATACTACTGATGAACTGAAATCAGTCCTGAAGCGACAGCAACCGATGCAGAAATACTAAGCCTGTGTTATTCAGGCCGGCCGAGGGCTACCCTGGCAGGGATAACCCAAATGTGATGACTGCAACAGTGAATCACTAAGATCATCTGCACTGGTGCGTTTACCAAAAGCTCCAGTTATGACTGCTGCTTAACTGGATTAACTGCAAAGGTCAGTAAATTAAAAGAGAACATGCAAACTTTAGAAAACGACAGAATTTCGAAGACAGGCCATGGTACCTCAACATTAAACTTTTAGGCTTCTCAAACACATTCCTTCATATAGACTAGGGATGGTGTGTATTAAAATACAGTTAAGTGGAATTATGAGATTACTTCAAGACCTGACTGTCCGAATTACTGGAATTCACAGAGTAGGGAAAATTATACCTAATGCTACCATTCCATGTCATCGGTTAATGCTGCTTCAGTCCTGACAAAAGAGATAATATAAGCCAGTAATGAATACAGAGGTGTCTTTTGTAAGATTATCTGTTAAAATCTGTTGAGGATTTCTCCCCTAAAGTATATAAGCAAATGAAAGACAGATAAAAAAGACTGCATCTAGTGCACAGCTATACAATATCACATATCCCAACCACTTCAACAGCCTCTAGTGGGGGCAGAGTATGCAGATTTAGAGGAAGAAAAGCTGTCTAGCACTTTCTGCAAAGCTGTAGAAATAATAGAGAGGAGCACTCCTGTCCCTGGAGAGGTCTGGAACATATATATGCCATGAAAAATAAACACCAGGAAGCCCAGAATAAGTCCACTGAAGGTTAAAAAGAAATTTAGACAGGACAGCTACCTGTGGCATCACACATCAGCCTGTAGATTAAATCCCCAGACCCCACATTGCAATGATGGAGCAGATTCAAGTCAAAGTAGAAAACAGGAAGAGGCAGCTTGAAAGGCAGAGTCCAAAACAGGTACACCTGGAGCCCAAAACAGTCAGGATAAAACTAGGAATGTTAATGTACAGCAATGAAAATCAGAAATGGTAGGAACTTAGACAAAAAGATGTGTATTGCTGGACAGGGAGAGGTCTGTAAATACTAGCTTTTAGATGTTCATCGTGTTACCCTGCTGCAGTCATCACACTTGGGTTATCTTGTCATCAGGCGGTCCCGCAGCCGGCCTGAATTCCAAAGTCTTGGTCCGGCGTCGGTTGCTGTCGCTTCATCCCTGACGTCAGTGCGCCAGGGGTATATATAATGCATCCAACGCCATTTTACCCAGTCTTTCTTGCCGTGCGGTGCCCGAAGCAGAAGCAGTTCGCAAGTGCCGGTCGGCCGACTCCTGAGATTTTCGAAGTCGAATTTCAGATCCGAAGTCTTCAATAAAGCTAAGTACCCATTGGGGAAACTTTTCTTGCCTCAGACCGATGTCAGAAAAAGTTAACAATTGTATTTCTTGTGGGAAGCAAATACCTCATAAGGATTTTCATTCTTACTGTATACCTTGCCTAGGCCCAGACCACGACGTCACTGGTTGTCGCTTTTGTGCTAGGTTCAATAAGCGTACTATAAAAAGACGCTTTGATTTCACATGACACTACTTCGGTAGAAAATTTAACTACACAATGTCATCGGAGCAACCGACTACGGGCGTGCACAAAAAATGCAAGGATAACCGGTCTCCCGTTCACCGGTTTTCAGTGAGGCTCCTATGCAGCCCCTGACTACTGCAGATTTGGAACCAGAGACCGCTTCGGAGCCTTTGGCGGAGAGTGCTAGGCCGACGCAGCCATTTTGTTTAGCCCCTACCGACGAGACTGCAGAAAGAGATGTCGGTGCTGCGGAAACACCTTCGGTTTCTGAAGGCGTCTTCAGACCGATGACGCTCACCATAAAAACGTATCCTAAGCTTAAGACTCCTATTAAGCCAAAAAAGACTGCACTTCAGTCTCCAGTTCAAGGCCCATGCCTAAGAAACAGATGCTTAAAATGGCAGAAGATTTGATCTCTTTAATCAGGGGTTCCCAACCCCCCCCCCCCCGGCTAAAGGCCTAGACAAGAGGAAGATTATGCCTCCTCTGATCAAGTGTCTATTTCCTCAGGCTCCTCTGAGGACCAAGATTACTCTTTTCCCCCTTATGAAGATTCTGATGCTGAGGATTCCATTCCCTCAGCTTCTCCCCCTGAAGACTACTCCTTTGGGGAAACTTTACACACTATGAGGGAACATTTTCACTGGGAAGGTCAGGACTACTCTGACTCAAAGAAAAGGCTGAGTGTTTCTTTTACTCCCCCAGCACAGACCTCTTGCCATCCCCCCAGTTTTAGACATTGTGGATGATGTTTACTTAGAATCTAGTTTGAGTCCAGATTATCTGCCTCCTGCTCCAGCCAAACCAGACAGATATTATAGAGTGCCCGACTCCCACAAATTCCTTTATAAAAGCCCTGTTGCTGATCCAGAGACTATCTCCCAGGGTCCCAAAGGGGCTAAGGCTTCTATGGCAAAAAAATCCTGTACCCTCTGAAAGGGACTCCAGAACACTAGACAGATGGGGGAAAAAGGTTTACACCTCAGCCACTCTAGCTATGAAAGCACTAAATTGTCAATTTCACATGCTAAAATATCAGCAATTTCTAATGTCTCAGTTAAGACAAAAAAATGAGCACACTCCCTCAACAGTCTGAATTGAAAGAAATGCAGGATCTGTTGCATGCAACTGAACAGGTGGGAAAACATACTTTACAATGTGGTTTTGATTCTTTAGAGGCTTCCTGCAGAGCAGCTGTCACTGGGTCTGTTATACGTAGGCATGCTTGGTTAAAGGAACAAACTCTGCCTGATCATGTTAAAGCAAAGCTTCTAGATGCTCCCTTACAGCAGGATGTCCTATTTGGAGTTAAAGCAGAAGTCTTAAAGAAAATGGAGGATAAGGGAAAATCTATGCAGACAGTCAAAGATTTTCTACAGGTACAGCCCCCTCACTTCAGCAGAAATTGGCCAACATAAAATTGGTCCTTTCCAGCTACTGACAGACCACAGAGGGGTAAATACAGACGTCCAAGAGGCAGAGGGCAACCACAAGCCCAATACAAACCTCGACAATGGGGCACTGCAACACAGAAGGGAGGAGAAGACAGGTCCCAAACTTCTAGAAGGCAAACTCAATGACTTACACCTCATATGGCCAAGCAACACTCTTGGCAGCTCCCTTGGGAGGAAAGCTAGCACTTTTGTCAGACAACTGGCACATCGTCACAAAGGACAAATGGGTCCTAGACATAATTTCACGAGGATACAGATTCTATTTCCACACCTTGCCAATGAAAAGAGGAATGCCAAACCTGCCACAAAATCAATGGGCAGAGGCACAAAAACAAATTACAGCTCTCATGGACATGAGAGCCATTCAACTGGTACCTACATGGGAGCAAGGCCAAGGATTTTACTCAAGACTCTTTCTAGTCCCCAAAAAGGACAATGCCTGGAGACCAATTCTGGACCTTTCAATTTTAAACACCTTCTTACAAGTACCCAAATTCAAGATGCCAACACTTCAGCAGCTTCTTCCCATGTTGGGCAAGAAAGCATGGCTAGTAACGTTGAACCTCAAGGAGGCATACCTGCATGTCCCTATCAGACAAAGTTGCAGAAGATACCTCCATTTCATTGCAGGTTCAACCCATTACCAATTCTCTGCACTGCCCTTTGGCTTATCCACTGTGCCCAGGGTCTTCACAAAATGCCTGGCACCAGTAATTGCATACTGCAGACAAAGAGGAATTCAAATATACCCATACCTGGATGACTGCCTCATCCAAGCAGAAAGCAAGGACATCCTCTTACAACATCTGGCTTTTGTAAAACATCTTCTAAGTTGCCTGGGGTACACAGTAAATGAAAAGAAATCAAAACTAGTACCCTCACAAAATATGACATTCCTGGGTGCCAGCTTGAATACAATGGCCAAGGCGGCTTATCTGACGCCAGACAAACAACTACAACTGACTCAATATTTCAAAACAATAGCAACAAAGACCCAACTCCCTGCAAGAAAAATTCTGCAGGCCTTGGGCTTTATGGCATCTTGCATACTACTAATACCATTTGCAAAGCTGCATATGAGGAAATTACAGTGGTACCTAAAAAGTGTATGGTCTCAACACAGCCACAGCTTGGACACAATGATACCTCTCATTCCCTGCTTTCAACAAGAGTTTCTATGGTGGTCACAGGCATGTCACCTCAACAAGGGTCAGCCTTTCACCTTGCCCCCAGCCAGGCAAACTATGACAACAGATGCATCGGACTATGCCTGGGGGGCACACATGGCAGGACAGTGCATTCAAGGCATATGGACTGCAGATCAAAGGAATCTGCACATCAATCAAAAAGAGATGCTAGCTGTACAGAATGCTCTGACAGCCTTCAAGAACCTATTACATCCAGGACAACTTGCAATAAGGGCAGACAACACCACAGTAATGTGGTACATAAACAAGGGGGTACACACTCCTACCCTCTATGCAGGCAAGCAATGACCTTGTGGAACACAGCACTGGCTTACCAAGTTCAGTTACAAGCTCAATTCCTGCCAGGAAAAAAAGAACACATTGGCAGATAACCTCAGCAGAAACATCATGGATCCCCACGAGTGGAAACTGGATCCACAAGTATTTTCAATGATAACTCAAAAATGGGGCCTCCCAGACACAGACCTGTTTGCCAGCCCCCAAAACTATCAGCTAACAAAATTTTGTACAAGGACACTTCACCATCAAGCTTGGAAAGTGGACGCACTCTCATTCAGTTGGAAACACCTGACAGTATATGCCTTCCCTCCATTGCCTCTTCTCACAAAGGTGCTTCTGAAAGTCAGAAAGGAGAGACCACGACTGATACTCATAGCCCCAGACTGGCCATGACAGCACTGGTACCCTCTATTAAGGATTATGGCCCAGGGCCCACCTTGGATTTTACCACAAATTGCCCATTTGCTCACACAGCAAAACAATCAGATTCTACACAGCCAGCTCAAAACCTTAAATTTGGCTGCATGGCAAATTACCTAAGCATCCAGCCAGCTCCTCTTCCTCAAGCAGTTATGGATGTTATTCTGGAAGCTAGGAGGCCCAGCACCAGGAAGGCCTACTCGGACAAATGGAAAAGGTTTTGCGCCTGGAACCAAGCTAAAGGCCAAAATACCCTTCAGCCTCACATGCCTCAGATTCTACAGTATTTAACTGAAATGTTGCACAAAGGACTTTCTTTTTCTTCCATTAAAATCCACGCATCAGCTATTTCAGCCCACTACAACACGGATCCACCCTTATTTTCACATCCACTTCTAAGGCAGTTCCTCAGAGGGGCAAAAAACATTAGGCCCCCCAGGAGAGCACCTACATCAACATGGGACCTCAGTTTTGTTCTGGGAAAAAACTTACGCTACCTCCCTTTGAACCAGCTTTCTCTGCTGATCTAAAGTTTATATCATGGAAGACTGCCCTGCAACTTCAGCCAGAAGAGTCTCAGAGCTTCAGGCACTAATGGCAGTGGAACCTTTCATTTTCCATCAAGACAGAGTTTCTCTACGAACTAATCCTTCCTTCATGCCTAAGGTGGTATCTAGTGTGGCTTTAAATCAAACCATCCACTTACCCACCTTCTTTCCAAATCCACAGAACAAAGGAGAAAGACTCCTGCATTCCTTGGACATTCACAGGCAACTTCGTTATTACTTGGATAAAACTAAGGTTTTCAGAAAATCTGACCAGCTCTTTGTATCTTATGCTACAGCTTCGCAAGGGAAGGCTATATCAAAACAAACCATTTCCAAATGGATAGGACATTGCATTCGCTTTTGCTATACCCATCATGGAAAACCAGTTCCTGCTACCATAAGGCCCCACTCTACCAGGGCAACAGCTACATCTACAGCCTTCCTCAGGGGGGTCCCAACCAAGGAGATTTTGGAAGCTGCAACTTGGAGTTCAGTTCACACCTTCACCAAACACTACCACTTACCACTTTACTCTAAGACTAGAGCTGGCTTCGCTATTGCAGTTCTGCAGGGCCTTCTAGCCCCCTCTAACCCTCTTTGACTCCTCCTCCCATCCTTAGCTTTGGGATTCTACCCAAGTATGATGACTGCAGCAGGGTAACACGATGAACATAGTACAGTTTTGTACCTACCATAAATGTAAATATTCAAGTGTACACCCTGCTGCAGTCCAGGTTACCCTCCCTCCATCCCTCTGATCTAACTGGCTAAATCTTTACAATACCTTACTGATGTATTTGCTTATAGCTGGGGAGAATGTTGTGTTCGTGCTAAATTTCTTAAATTGGTACTAATTATTGACCACCTTTTTGGGGGCACCTGACATCTGGGGCAAGAAAAACTGAGGAAAATGGCGTTGGATGCATTATATACCCCTGGCGCACTGACGTCAGGAATGAAGCGACAGCAACCGATGCTGGACCAAGACTTTGGAATTCAGGCAGACTGCGGGACCACCTGACGACGAGATAACCCAAGTGTGATGACTGCAGCAGGGTGTACACTCGAACATCTACATTTATGGTAGGTACAAAACTGTACTTTATTCTCCGCAAGGACCACATGTACTCCATGGTCCAGAGAGACCACCATTTCAGTGCAACAGAGGAATGGGTACAATCATAGACCATAAAACTTGAATGCATATCCATTGAATATGACGTATTTCTGAGCAAGATGGGAGGGAAGTATAGAAGTCAATCTCCTTTAAATAGATAAAAACCGTTATGGTGCACTAACAATTTGCAAAACTCTAGGATTCTGATGCAAAGTGCTCATTATCTGATATGTTTGTAATGAGGAATGGAATTTTTTTTCTCCTTTACTGCATGAAAAATATAATCTCACATTATAACTACATAAACTGCAAGGGTCATGGATTAGCATAGAGGGAATGAATGCTGCTCAGTATGACTTTCCTCTCGTTTTCTGTATTTCTTTATTAAGTGCTGCAGTCATGTAAGATGACCCCCAAAGATACCCCAGCAAATACATGACGTTCTCACTACTGTTCCATGACTTATTTGCAAAAGATGCTGTTAACACAATTTATGGGTTAAAGATGCTTGTCAGGTTAATCTCTCAACTAGGATTTACCTTGGTTAGAATACTTCACACAGGTTTACAGGCAGGACTACCTCTCAACTTCTTGGAGCAAAAAATCTGGACAAAGCCTAAAACGACTGGGGACAAATAAGGATAGATTTGAAATATTGCCCTTACAAACTAATTTTCCAAAGGATGTGGAGTCTTAAACTCAAATGTTTGCCATTATTTAATTACTTTAATCCTCAGATATTTGCCAGAAAGGGACAGATTTTAGGGAGGAACAAACCAAAACTATGAGGCAAAAATCTGGACATTGTGTGTAAACCTGTACAATTGAGAGGTGTGGCTCAGAGTGTATGGGTAGATTTTAAAGGTGGTGCCAAAAGGGACACTAAATTCTTCTCGCAAGGTTGGGCAGCTAAAATATAGGAAAAAAGGAAATGATGTCATTGTCTGCTTTCTAGTCGCAGACATATGTTAGTTGGGCTTAGACAGATATTACATGCCAAAGGGACTCTGGTCACAGCCCAGGATGATGAGATTAGCAAAGGATTTCTGGGAAGTGGGAAAGAGCATTAGGACAAATACTGTGGTGAGCAACAGACAACATATTAATGATAAGAAAAGATTTTAGTCAGGGAAGTATACACACAGGATTATTTTATTAAGCCCAACATCAAGAAGTCAGCTTTAAGCTGAATAAGGACCATAATTTGGACAAGACCAATGAGCAAAGAGAACTGTTGCAGAAGCAGCAAAATTGGGGGTAAAAAAGTTTTGCTCCCCTGCTGATAGTGGGGAAGAATCCATAGGACCATATGAAAAAAAATTCTGAAATATTATGTAGTCCAACTCAACATAAATTGAATGCCTAGACCTGACAGCCCAACAGTGTATAGTCAATGGGCAGAAGCATAGCGATGGTGGGGTGAAGGGGGTGGTGCCAAGGGATGAGATGTGCAGATCGGTTTGTGTGAGATATATATATATATTTTTTTTACTCTTGTGTAGAGAGTGAGGGTGTTAGGGACTACTATTTTTTTTCTTTCAAGCACAGCGTGAAAGCATAGACTTGGGCATTAGGATCTGGTAGAGTAGGGCCATATCAAAGAACACAGACTTTTTTTGCTGTTCAGTGCAGTGTTTAGGTACCAGATTGGGAAGCAGCACCAGTCACCAAATTAACTGTTGATGGGTTTGGTGGTCTGTGTCTGAAGTATCAGGGCAATGCAACCAAAATGAAATCTGGCAGGCACAGTGAGCCCTGTGAGATGGGTGAAAGACTAGGCATCTTGGAGGAACAGGTTAATCTGGCTCCACTAGCAGCAGCGTTTTGGAGATCTGAACAGGAAGGAACAGCAGGGCAGAGAGAACTTCTATATTAGGAAAAGGGGTGGACTTCATTTCTCCACCCTACAGGAAGTGTGTGTCTCAGAGTAGAAGGCTTGAAGGAAACAGAGATTTGCTCGGCTCAGCACAATGAGCCTCCCCTAGACATTTTAAAGCAGTGTCTCTCTTGTGGGGGGGGGGTCTTGCCCCATTTACCATTTACATTTCAGAAATTCTTTACACTCCTTGGATTCTTTTGTTCCCTTTTTGCTCATAATTCTTAACAAATGGTAATGAAAATGCCACAGAAAAACTGTTCTTTATCAATGAAGATGCCATAAGGAAAAAACAAACCATGACTACAGGCAAGCTAGAATTGGACAATCAAATGAATTGCTAGGTGACTAAACTATTAAAAAATTCAGCAAACTGCATAAAGGATTAGGGAGGTAAAATTTTCCTGCAAAATTAACCAACTGAAGAAATGAGTACCTGCCAGGAAGGAGGAGGCACAGCTAGCTGTAAAGTTGCTACAAAGATAAAAGAAAATGAATGAACTGACCTGAAAAGACCACCACAAGCCACATTAAAAAAAAAGTAAAGTACTACAAGAAAGAAAAATAACACCCAAGGGGTGTTACCTTAACAGCAATGACCTCTAGTGAGTGTTATCAAACCTGGGAAAGAGTCATTCTCAGAGGATTACTGGTAAAGGGGAGAGGCTTGGACAGCCTGCAAAAGTTCACACATACAGGTTAAGTCCTGCTTGTCTTAATCCTGCAAATGATGAGGCCAGAACAATAAGTCAGTTGGTTTAAAGGCATGACAGGAGCTGAACCCAGGTATATCAACAAATCAGTCTTACCAGGATACAGACTCAACAATAACTTTATGAGAAGCATTAGTCTGCTTCAACACTGACAATAATCTTCTTTTAACCCCTCTATCCTTTTAGATTTTTTCCTTGAGATTTTAGCATCCCTGATTTAGAGAAGTTAGTGAATGTCAGTTGAAGGTACAGGAGGTGATTGTATTTTCATGTTTCAACTTGGGGTATCATTCTGGTGTTAAGATTGCCAGATACTGCCCAAAGGCAAAGTGACACTTTGACAGAGACCCTCCCTGCTTTATGGTGGTTATCTTGGGACTCAACTGTCTTCTCCAACCCAAACACAGAACCTGGAAACCACAGAAATGTGCTTTTAGTGCAAAATCAATCTGGAGCATAAGCAAAGTATTTTCTTTAACTTGCTCCATATGGTTTACTTGTTATAATATTGAACCTCATTTAGCTACGTCTGTTCCCCGAGTCTCTGTTATTCACATCCCTGGGCAGGACAGCACTCGCAATGATGCAAAAGATAGCCCTTTCATTTTATTTGTTCTTTATACCTGGGCCATTGTAAAAACCCAGTTTAGTCATGACTTGAGCGATTAGACAGTGTCAAGTGACAGTGTATATTGGCAGCAATATAGGAATTAGACAACACAGAAAAACTGAGCAACTGTAAAATACTAAGGAAAAATTATTCCAACGTAATTCTTGAACACTGAAAACTTAACATGCAGTGTTAACAGTTTATGACTAAAGACCTTATGTAGAAAACACACTTGTATCACACAGCTAATGAAATAGATTACTGCACAAATGTGAAGACATTCATATTAGTCAACCTACCTTGTACAAGATTTAAGCATTATAGCTAACAAAAGTCAGAGTGAAAGATGCAGCAAACTCACACACTGACCTTATGGTGGTTGAAAAGCTTAGCTCAGAATTTTTTTATAAAAGGACTAAATTTCCAGCATCCACCAGTATAACGTTGCAAGTGGCAGAAGCTAGTTTAGAAAGAACTTTCCACATACAGTTAACACAAATTAGGCTTCTCATTTGTTACTGCTTCTTGGCTATTTGATCTTAGTGGTTAGAAGAAAGGTTAAACCAAAAGTTTCACTGCCAAGAACACCACTTTTCTTTGTACATAACTAAAAATACATGAACAGTGATCAATTAATGATGAGGCACTGGAATTAAGTTCTAGTCAAATGCAAATCATAGGGATCACTTATTGTGGGGACTGCCTATGCTGACTCCAAATGCTTCCAAGGTACCAGTGAAGTTTTCTTTTTTTCTTATGCAGTCTTGCCAGGACAGCATTCTGGATTATGAATACAATATACTTCTAGAATCTGTATACATTCTTTTGCAGTAATTGACTTCTGGGAAGCCTGCACATTTGCTCAACTAGAATTCTACACTGCCCTGTGGGAGGAAAGACTTGAGTCTACAACGGCTCCATCGAATAACACTACTTTGGAGAGAGTTGAAGATGACTTGTGGATAATGAAAACCAGACTTGAATTTGGAGACAACCTGAGGTGAAATGCAGCATGCTACCTACTCTCATCCTGGGAATGGATAAAGTTGTCATCCAGATATGGGTAGATGTGAATGTTTTGGGTTCTGTGATATGCATTTACTAGAGACAGATGGTTGAAAGAATACTGGGTGCAACAAGCAATCCAAAGAGCAAAGACACTAATGATAATGCACCTGTGGTCCTTGCGAGCAGGGATATATAGGTAAATATCTGGTTTTGAAGTCCAGAGTGACTATAAGTGCTTCTGGGAACAGAAAGGTATAATTGTCAACAGGGTTAGCATTTTAAATTCTGAAACCTTTTAACAATGTTTTTTTTTCTAACATCTTCATTAAATTTACACATATGACAAAAACAATCTTACATTTATGTAAATGAAAAATGTACAAAACTATATCACTTTTGTTGCAGTTTACATCACAGACACCACTGTGAAACAACTGTAGTTGTCCACATTATATATTACTTATAAACCATTTAGTCATAGTCAGTTAAGCATTATATAGTTCATGCAAAACCTGCCTCAATGTTAGTCCTCTACATACATTGTTCCCACAATTCACATTTTTTCCTATGTAGTTTGCTCCTTCTCTTTTCTAAAGCTCCCGTTTCCAGTTGTTTTATCTTTGTCACTATATTTCACTACTTCTAGTAAAGGTGGTCGACTTTTATTTTCATTTTCTAGTAATTGCTTTTTTGGCAGCCACCATAATTAGACTCAACAAGGCTTTACTATGTCTAGGCAATTCCAAATCTGTAGCATAACTCAAAAAAATCTCCCCAGTCAGTCCAATCTGCCCACTAAGCATCTCCGACAGAGGGGTTCGCAGGGAATCCCAAAAGCCTGCCAGCTCATCACACTTTCAAAAAACATGTTCCCAGACACCTCTTTCTTGCCCATCACACCTCCAATATTTACTATCCACCTGATGAAAAATTCTTTGGAATCTACTGGGGGTATAAAAATACCTGTGTAAGCACTTCCCAGCAAAGATCCTAAATCTCCTAGACTTTGTTGCACATTTGGGATATTGCTGCGGTAGCGTTGTCGCCTCACAGTAAGACGCTGTCCGGTTCAATTCTCAGCTAGAGCTTCTTCTGCGTGGAGACATGCTTGAATGGGCATACCTTCGTTGAAGGTTGTGTGTCAGAGCTGGCAACTCTGCACGTAAAAATCTACTGCCAATCATTAGCGGACCGGAATTCCACTGTGGCGACCTCTAACCAGGAAAAGCCGAAAGACACAGCAACATACATATATCCCCCCTCCCCCATTGTCTCTGTGAATTGCTTATCCAATCTCTCTTCCCAATCCTTCCTAAGATCCTCTGAGTCTTATAATTATCATGCAGTATTTTATATGCTTTACTAATTTCTTTTTTAATGGTAGCTTATGTTCTAGATTCTATTAAAAACTCTACCAGTGCTGGTCTTTCATTTAGGAGCCCCTGTTTCTTTCTCTTTGCCTATACTCCAATATCAATCCTTGATAGGGAAAGCAATCTCTAACATGCAGTCCAAATAAATTCTTGGCTTCTTTCCATTCTATTACCTTTCTAGTTATTTGCTCCCAATACATTGGTTCCTTTGCCAGTTCTCTCCAAAGAATTCCAGCCTCCTCTTGCCTGTTATCTGCATCCCTGACCACAAGTCAACCATATTGGCAAAACCAATTTTCTCTATTCTCGTGCTGGTTTGGTTCTCAGAATAATTAGTTTAACCCTGACAAGTCTAGGAGAGGCATCCAAGAACAACCTTTGCTGGGCAGCAGAAGCAATATGGAACAGATGTGTCCTAATGAAATCCACTACCAAAGTAGTTGTCAGATCCCTTTCTTCTCTTGGAAATGAGAGTGCTTTGGATTTACTTAGAAGTATACTCTGTAACCTTGTGATGCTACTTGCAAGACCAGTTGCCCTGTGTGATCTCTTTCTAGAGATCTGCAAATAAGGCCAGCAGACCTATCTTTTTGATTGCTTTGCATAAAAGGGGTATTAAAGTGTTCCAGTTTGAAATTCCGGAAATGTAGAGGAGTCAGTGGGGTGGGCAGCTTTAGTCATCGCTGCTGCCTTTTAAGTGAATGGTCATGAGGGATCTCAGGCTTTCCCTTTTGATCTCCTTGCCACTACTTTAAGAGATATTTTACCTTTTATCTGCTTACATTTTCTCTGGTGGTGATGGTATGGGTCATGTCTCAGAAGGACAGTGTGTTATAACAAGGAAAGTGGGGGAGAAACAGCTGCATGACAATCTAATTTTCCCTTTCTCCTCCAGAAAACTTTGTAGGTGGGTTCTAAACAGCAAGTTCTGTGGTGTGTGTATTTACCAAGTTTACCTGGGATGGCTATACCCAATAAACAAACAGATAATATAAATCACAATCCACACAAAGTGTATTCAGGGCTGGTGCATGCATTTTGGGGTTAACCAGCAAGTTGGGGGCCTATCCAGGAGGATGCAAGGTGTGAACACACATTGCTGACACCCCCTTCCCTGTCAAGCTCACCCAGCACCCTTTGACGATCACTATATAAAGTGTTCGTACACTCAGACCATTACAAAGACTTGTAAGATCACTAGTACTGCATCAAGGTATATACACTCTGGCATTTAGTACCAATGTTACATTATTACAAGCCTCAGTACCACAGCAAGGTAGCCATTCTCACAGAGGTATATGCACACAATGACTGGCACTTAGTAGCAATGTCGTTACATTATGACATGCCTCTGTACCGCATCAACATTGCCAGTCCCACAGAGGTACACAAAGACACCCACACAGACTCCCACACACAGGACAGACACACCCACACAAGACCAAGATATTACACTACAGCAAGACTGGACAGAAACACCCACAAGACCAAGACAGCACAAAGACTCCCATAGTGACACCCACAACACTCATAGATGGGACAGAGACCCTCATACAAGACCAAGACATCACTACAGCAAGACTAGACAGACTCCCACACACTGGAGAGACAGCCACACAGACTCCCACACACAGGACAGAGACACCCAAACAAGACCAACACAAAACTACAGCAAGACTGAAGACAGACTCACACTAGACAAAGGCAGCACTACAGCAAGGCTGAAATACACAAGACACATTAAGCAAACTGACCCCACCACACAAGACAGAAGACAGCTACAGACATGCAGGACAATCAGACAGCCATGGGACAGATGTAGAAAAAACTACAGACACACAAAGTACAGGAAAAAGCCATGGAGATTACAGAGACTGCAGACATACTCAAACCCAAAGAAAAACAGGTAAAGTCAAAAAGTGTACAGATGACAGACACCAGAGTGTTATCCTTGGTATGCAGTTAGCTCCTCAGCTTTTCAGATTACTGCTTTTAGTGCTTCTAGCTGTCCTTGCCTCATGACAAATCCTGCCACTCCTAACTGTCCTTGCCTTATAACAAATCTTGATGCTCGTAACTGTCCTTGCCTCACAACAAATTCTACCATTCTTACCTGTCCTTGCCTCAAACATCTTGCTGCTTTATTCTTCCTACTTGGTCCTGCTGGAGTAAGCAAAATCAGATTGAATACACAACATAATATTATACAAGCCAGGTTAAGGTGCATCCTGAAATTAATTGCCATACAGCATTCTAAAAGTTTACTAGAAAGGAAAGATGTGCACATATATTTCCCTGGTATCTTATAAATTTTCTTCAAAGTCTTCAGTAAGACTGCTGTACAATAAACCTTGTCCCACTCATGCTTAATTAACAGCTAAGCCTGAAAGTCTCTCCTGACTCACTGATGAATGTAGGTATGTCTTTCAGTTTACAAAAGTGCATTGAAACATAACTATTTATATAGATGTCCCGTAAGTGGTTGCGAATGAGGAAATTTAACATGGTCAATGGTGACAATTCAGAATCAAGCATTCAAGAAAGGCTTTCCAGTTAGTGTCCAAGATCATGGTCATCAATGTCACAGTGGCCACATGTCCTGTCAATTGTTCTTTCAAAGCCTTGCATGGTTGGAAAATAGTGTCTTTTGCAACTTCACTCAAGGCTTTAATATTTGATAAAAATCCAAATGCCTTATCAGACTCTGAAAGCAACTCAAACCAGCCAGTAAATGACTGTATTGTTGTGTCCAACAGCACACTGAACAACTCTACACATAGTTTTGCCACTGGATCCTGTACCATTTTGTCCTCCCCTTTATAAAGTGTAACTGTCTACTTTCCCCTGCCTCTTTTTTTGAAATGTGGTGCTAACATCCAGTTCTGCCATCTTGGTGGCTTCACCCATGGCACGTTAAAATCCTGTCTCTCTATAGCTTCTCTGCAAGTCCAAAGTTAACACTAGCACTTTGACACATGCATAAAAATCAACCAATGGACTCTGCAGCACTTTGTTTGCATGATTTACCACTGTCAGCACATCATACCAAACCACTAAACATACAATTAATTCATATGACAATTTTTGAGCACAATCCCCTTGCCTGTTTAAATGTTGTTGCATTACTTGTCTGTAAAGCTTCACCTACGTCCTGTAATGCTTCCACGACTCCCTTCAAAAAAAACAGCACTGCCTTGGCAGAGTCCATCCTGCCTACCAGTAACTCTCAGACAGTGGCACACAGTGACATTTATACATCGTTTCAAGATCGTCCATCAGCTCGTTGATGCTAAACAGAGTATGAAAATGTTCTGCAGACATCCAATGAAAGACGATGCCTGTGTTAATGAATGTGCTCCATCACTAACTATAAGATTTAAATTATGGCAGGCACATGACACAAAGCCCTTAATTCATCTGTTTTATACAGGCCTGCACTCCAGCTCGTTTTCCTTTCATATTGTCATATCCTTGTTTGATAGTCATTAATGTCCAGCTGATGATGTTGCAGAGTCTGAAAAAGTACTTTAAGTCCTGCTCTGGTCATATCATTCACAAGCACAAATCCCAGAAAGTGTCCCTCAACCATGGCTGCAGTCCTTGAAGTGTCCACATACTTAACTACAGTAATTTCTTCTTTATTGCTGATGTCTGACATGCAATCAAGAATCAGAGAGGTACCTGGCATCCTTCACGTGCCTTAAAATGGTCCACAAAGTAGCATCTGCAATCAGATGGATAATTTCACTCCAAGTCCTTTCCAAAATAATGATCCATCTTTATTCCTAATACAAAGTAAATGTTCAACCATGACAGAATCAAACTGTGACAAAAGCTGCATTTGGCCCACGAAATTTACATTGCCATGCGCATACAGGGCATCACTCGTACAACAGAATGCCATGCTCCATTCTGTCACACATTGGACAATAGCTATAATGCATTCTAACACCACACCAGTGAGTTCTCTCTCTTTCAAGCACTGCTTGTCTCCTATCATCCATTGTCTGACTACTCCGTCTATTGTCCATTTCCTTCCAGGTTATCATGCATGCTGCATGCTCTTGTGCTCAGTCGTGGCAGTATAAAGCTTTGGACATCTCTCTCCATGCTCTGTAATCACCTGACTGGTGGTTAGAATGTCCAAATAATTTGCATGCAAAGTAACACAGTGCATCATAAGTTCATTAGGTACCCTTAGTAATCACTCTCCAATAAAAGTTACTAGACTCACTCATTTCACCAGATCTCAGATACATAACCTGTCAAAAACTATCCATCTTCTCTCCTGACACCTTTAACACCCTTCTCACTAGAATAAACTGGAGTCACTTAAATGAGCTTACTCTGAATGAAGCAGTCCAGTCCTTTAACGCTGCCTTCCTTAATATACTAAACTCTCACCTCTCCGCATTGTTAGAATAAAATCAAACGTGTCCCCATAGCTCTCAAGGGCAACTCGTACATTAATGAGAAATAGGGACAGGTATTGGAAAAGCTGGAAAAAATACAACCTCCCCTCTTACCTGAAAAAGTATTAAGAACTTAGAAACCTGACAAAAAAAAAAAAACATGTTGCCAAAGACAAAAAGGAATTCTACTTTAACCCTCCTACAGCACTAAAATCTAATCCCAAGAAATTTTAGAATTCAGCCAAATACTACATCCTGGAAATCCTCCTCCCCTAATCCCTACCCAAATAGGACACCTGCAGAAACTGCCACTAACACATTTTTACTGAAGCTGTAATAAAGATAGTTAATACAAACCCTCCCCCATCTAATTAATCTCTGTCTTACCTCCTAGCTCTAACCCCTCTAAACCCTTCTCCTTTCAACCTGTACCTACTACTTACATCAAATCTCTACTCTCCAAATTAAAACCTTGCTGTACATCTGCTAACATTCCTTCCTATTTCCTCCAGTTAGCAGCTGATACTCTTGCTTTTCATGTATCCATTTTAATCAACTGCTCCATCTCTAAATCTAAAGTGCTAACCATCTGGAAAGAATTTTACACCCTACCTATCCACAAAGGAGGTCATTCCCAAGAAATTACTAATTTTAGACCTATAGCCATTCTGTCACCCGTCTCTAAACTACTTGAAAAATGTATACTCAAGCAAACTCTGCAATACCTAGTACAGGATAACCTACTTACTCCCACTCAGCGTGTTTTTTGTCCAAAACACAGTACAACCACTGCTATTATCTCCTTTACCAACACTATTTCCCTGCATCATGATAAACTTGCCTCCTGTTTATTTCTCGACTTTTCCAAAGCCTTCAATACCATTTCATACACACTTCTTCTGGATAAGCTGACTAATCTCAACTTCTCCCCTGCTACTGTCTCTTGGTTCTTTAGCTATCTCTCAGAGCGATTACAATCAGTGAAATGGCTCTCTGCACTCTTCTCCCTAACTGTAAAAATGTGTTCCCCAAGGATCCATCTTAGGTCCATTGCTATTTAATATCTTCACCAGTCTACTCTATATCTCTTGCCCTCAGTTATCTCTTGTACGATACGCAGATGATTCTACTCTGATCACCATCTCAGACTCCCTCTTTGTTCTCATCTCCGTTACTCAGTCAACCTTTACATCAGTGGAAATTTGGCTCTCCAACAACCAATTAATCCTGAATCCCAAAAAAACTGAACTCTTACTCTCTCCCCCAAAACCTCTTAACCATCTCAAATCTGCTTTCACTATACTGTCCCTCAATAAGACTCCAATAATACCTGAAGCTAGCACCAAACTCCTAGGCATCACTATAGATGATCAACTTAAATTTGACTTGCACATCAACAACTGCATTAGAAGACCCACCACAAATTAGGCCTTCTATATGGAAACAAAGTCTCTCACCTCAGAAGCTAAAGTAACTATTTCATACCCATTTCCTACCCAGTCTACTATATGGTTCTCAAATACTCACAAACCTTAACACCACACTCCTTGCAAAAAATAACTCAACCTATAACAAGGTAGCTAGATTCGTTAGCTAACATACTTATAAAACCCAGCACTGTGTCTCACAATCACCTACACTGACTGGAACTATCCAACTTACTGGTTCTTTCTCAGCTCCAGATTATACATTCTATATTATACCAACCATCATATTGCCCTAATTTATCCTCCTTTATATCCCACTACTCTCCAACTAGATCACTTCGAAGCTCAGATCAAGACCTACTATTTACCTATAAACCTAGGACTAATATGGGATGCAACTTGTATAGCTACCATCCTACCATTGCTTGAAACAAACTTCCACTTCCAATTAGATTACTAAATCAAACAAAACAATTCAAAGCAGCTTCCAAAGAACACCTAAAAACTCTGGTCCTGCCTCTGTTCTCACTCTCCATAAACTATACCCTCATCCCTCAACTACCTATTAATTGAACACTACTCCCAACTCTTACCCACTACTCTCTACTATTTCAACACTTCCACATCTCTGTCTTCCTTACCTGTCTCCTTTATCTTAGACTTTCCATGCTTTTGCTAAACTCTCCGCTTTGTAAACACCTCCACTAACCATAATCTGAAACCAACTAATATTTAGATAGAATTAATACTTTAACACTGTATGCATATGTTCTCTTTTCACATCTCCTGCATATAAATGGCGACTTGTAAATATTAGTATAATGTATTCAACACTTGGAAAATATCTAAGAATATTTTGTTTATTACAATGAGAAATAAAAATTACACATGTAATCCTTGGAGCTTTTCTCCCTGGGTCTCCACTGAAAAAGGGAAAATTTCAGCTCAGTCAGACTATTCCCAGTCAACAAATGTAAAACAAAATAAATAGGTGTGTGCTAGACTAACGGCCCTGGAGCCTTTACAAGCCTAGCCCATAGAAGTGCCCTGGCATTGTGCCACCCATTAGTTCTCAGTGCCTCTATCAAGTACAGCCACTGGAGTGACCCCGGGGTGAACTATTTCCGATCCACTCATCAAGATTTCTCTTGAAGAGGCTCAGTGATGTGCTCTGCTTGACCTGTATGGGAAGTCTATTCCACAGCATGGCCAGTCTCTGGTTTATGAACCTGTCCCTCCAGCATGTTTTGCTGAATGTGATAATGAGGCTGAGGTCTCTGGAGCATGTGGTGTGGAGGGATTGGGATTTCTTTAGCTGTAGCATTTCTAACAGAGCTGGGTCAGACATGGCTTTGTAAGTCAAGCAGAGATCGCCTCTTAGTAGATGATATGAGACAGAGAATAGCTGGAGTTTTTGGAATCTATCCATGCAGGACGTGTGTTTAAGGCCTAGGATCCTCTTCATGAGGTACTTTTGTGGCCTTTCCAGCTGTTGCATGTGTCTAGTGAGGTACATGCCAAATGGGGCATTACACTCCATGATTGGCCTAAAGAGGGAAGAGTAGAGAGAGATGATGACCTCTCTTCCTGGATACAAAACCCTTGGTAATGAGATGTGCCACATAGGACTTCCTGACCACAGTGGCAATGTGGTGGTCAAAGGAGAGGTTGCTGTCAACCTATGTCTCCAGATCTCTTATAACACCTTCGGTGTTCAGTGGGCTCCCATTGATGTGTTAATTAGTGGAAACTAAGTTTTTCCCAAAGGGGATGACGACATTTTTTGGCATTAAGCTTAAGGCCATGGTTTTAACACTAGTCATTGGTCTCAGTGAGGCCTTTCTGTAGGATGTCTACAACTCTTGGGGAGTTAATAATGGCTCCCAGCTTGCAGTAGTCTGCGAACTTGGTCAGCCAGAGTCCCTCCATGTTGGCCTGGACTTCTGAGAAGTAGATGCCAAACAGGAGAGGCTCCAGGACTGACCCCTGTGGGATTCCACTCATGACTGGTTGCCAGTCTGACTTGGAGTCAGATACTTTTACACTGTGGGTTCTATTTTTGAGCCAATTTGCAACCTACCTAGTGATATAGGGGTTGATGCCTAGTTTGGTGAGTTTTTCAATAATTCCTTAGTGGGGAATGGTATCAAAGGCCTTGGGCAGATCAAGGTAGGCTGTATGAACTGCCTTGCCCTCATCCACAGCTCTGGTGACTGTCTACCATGTCGAGCAGGCATGATCTACCTTTCACAAAACAAAATTGAGAGGGATCTAGAGTTTGGAGATTCCCTATATATCCTTGTTAATTAGGTCCATAATGATGTGCTCCATAGCCTTACATATCAGACTAGTCAGGCTAATGGGGTGATAATTCCCAAGGTCTGTAGTCGCTCTGCCTTTACGGAGAGGGATGACTGTAGCAGTGTGCCATTCGGTAGGGACAAAGCCTGAGGTGAGGCTGTGATTGAACAGGGGACACAGATGTGGTGCCAGCTCACTTTGTAGTTCATGTAGAACACATCCAGGGATATTGTTGGTCTCATGGAAGCCATATTCTTGGCCTTGGACAATGCAGCTTTAACCTGTGCTGAAGTAATGCTGGGTGCCTGGCATTCCTTTGGTATTGTGATTGGTCCTTTAGGAGGAAGAGAGAGGGGTAAAGTTGGCACGGAATCTGTTGGTCAGTATGTTGGCAATATCTGTTGGCTCAGTATAGGAGGTACCATTGTGCAGTAACTCAGAGTAAATCCCGGTATTACCATAGAGATTCTTGATATAACTTAGAAGGCTTTGTGGTTGTTTTTAGTATCTACCACAATTCTGCCTTCATAGCTGGCTTTAAAGGTTTTGAAGAAGGAGAATATGTTAGCCAGGTGTATTTTGTTCTCTACTCAATTAGGCCGCATATGAAAATAGCATTCTTACATAAATCATCTTTTCTGTTCACTGACTGGGAACTGTGACATCACGTGCACAGATCCATGCTGGATGGCAGCTACCCTTAACTCATCCCTTATGTCTGGTCAAGTTCCTAGATCCTCAAATGATACATCTGACATCCCTGCAAGTCACAAGCCACATCTGTTGTCACTGCAGAAGTATGGGCCATTACCATACCAAACTCTGATGACCACGGCAGCACTTCCTAAGGTTGAATCTTCACTCGTTGACAAAATTTATTCCATGGTAATGGTTGTAGCTTCACAGGATGCAGCCTGTGCTGCAGCTGCAACTGAGTGGACACCTTCTACAGTAAGGTAAGGTGGGATCACAGTGGGTAGGTTTGTACTAGAGAAAGTACAGATGTGTAAAATCTTACATAACAGTAGATGTCCTGTTCTTCACTATTGCAGTACTGTTTACAATAGGGATCTCCTACCTAGGGCAGCCAGACATCTGGCCAGTATACCAAAGCCTTTAGGTTGTAATGGGTACGCAGTATGTCACATGTATGCTTTCCACTCATGGCATAGGGTATAAAGGTGACGTCTGGACATACCATCCTCAGAACAAAGCCCCAGTAGGAATGACAGTCTAAGGAAACAATCGGGTAACAAGTACATCCAGAAGGAAAAAAGGATCAGGGGAGGGAGTGAATACTGCAATAGTGAAGCAAAGCACATCTGTTATAAGATTTTACACAGCTATGCCCTTCCATATCACTGTTGGCACATTTTTTACAATAGCTCACCCCAGGGATCACTTCTGTGGCTCTGTTCGACAGGGGCACAGGAAAATAATTTTCTTGGGTGGCGAAAGCCAGGGTACCTTTATGACTAGGCTTATATAGGCCCTAGGGCTAATAGCCTAGTACCTACCTATGAGAGGCCAGCAGAGCCCTTCAAAAAAGCCATGAAGAACGGCCCTGGCAAAACCAGCTCTGGCTCCAGAAATCACATCTGACATAGTGCTTGGTAAAAGTATGTACAGGAAGCTACCTCGAGAACAGAATTAGCATCCAAACTCTTGGAAAAAGCACCAGAAGAAGCCACAGCTCTAGTGGAATGAGCTTAACAGAAGGAGGGCTCTTCCCATGAAAGGAATAAGAAATGGCTTTAAATATTCAAGAAGAAATGGTTTGCTTGGAAACAGCCAAACCTAACGACCTAGGATTAAAGGAAACAAAAAGCTGCCCATTTATGAATGGCTTTAGTTTTATACATAATATCCAAGTTGTTTATGCAAATCCAAATGAAGAACCTCCTCACTAGCAGATTGTGCAGAAGGGAAAAAGTGGGCAAATGAACAGACTTACTTAACAGACAACTCCAACCACCTAGGGCATAAAAGAAGGATTAGTGCAGAGACACCCTGTCCTTACGAAAAAAACAAAAAAGGAGGAACGGGTATAAGGGCTTGCAGTTCAGACATCCATCTGGCTTTGTCACTTCCCAGCATATTTCCTGGCTGCTGCAACCAATCAGGTCATTGCTTCACTGAAGTGGAACTGATGGACTGCAGCTTTTAGCTGACATCACAGGCAGCAGGAAGGAAGGGAAAAACAAACATGAAACATTTTGGTGCTGTGACTGAGTGTACAGGCAACTTGCAGCCTCCTGTGTTCAAGTTGGCTACATGAGTGAGGGCCCTTGTATGCGGGGAGATAGTCAGGACCTAACCCCCCCCATGGCCACAGATTCAGCACGTGCCTAACACTGGCTATGAGTGTACTGGTCACATTTAGAAGAATCATTGGTTTACAATTAACTTCTTTTCCCATTGTACTCCTTATGAAAAACCTGCAAGTGATTCTGCAAAAAAAATAATTATAATGTGCTGTTTCTCTGTTTATTCAGTTTTTTGATATAATCACACCCACACAATGAAGTCATGGTAGGTACTGAGCAAAGATTTACATACAACTGTAAAGCATCATGGATAATCAAAGTAACTTACCTCTTTGGAACTGAATCTTAATTACATTGTGATTTCACCACATCATTTGTTTATTTTCAGTGTGAGATGTTCCACCTGCAAGAACTAGATGACAATGTGCCCTTGTACAAAGAAAGCAACCACTCCTGATGCACTTAATATTGAAACACTGCAGCTTATACATTAGTATAGGGAGTGAGGCATTGGGGGTTAGTCTTTCATCATGTCATGACAGGGATTTTCAGTTGAGAAACATTACAGAGGACCAACCACAGCAGCAAAATAAAATGCAACAACGGATTTTTGCTTCAAATATTGTATAATTTGACATTGTATATGGTAAATAGGTGATATTCAGCTCAGTGTGTTTGTTACTTAACATTTGTTTTTGGACATAACCAATACACTTGAACTAGTTGTTGTTTTCCAAACAGGGTGCACCATCTACTAGCTCTACAAGAGCAGGTCAAACTGGAAAACTGATGTTTACAAGTCAGTGGTTGTGCATTATGTGGAATAACTAAAGATGATGCAGGCCAAAGTCACCATCATTGCTGTGAAATCAACTACTTTGTTCAGGTCATTCCACCACCCCAGCTAACTACATCCATAGTTCCCCAGAGACCATAGCTAGCGACTTTAATAACTTTTTCACTGAAACAATCCAATCCCTAGCAAATCAACTAACCCCCTCTAACTTAAACCACACGCCTCATCTACCCAATAATCACCACGAATTTAGCTTCCAACCAATATCCACTAGTTTTATCAAAACACTTGTAAAAATACTAAAACCTACCACCCTCGCTGCTGACCTCCTCCTTGCAGAGTACCTACAAATAGCTGCAGATGCCATTGCATATGCCATATCTATCCTCATCAACAGATCCTTATCCAAAAATGCTATCCCCTCCCTCTGGAAAATATCTCACATCATCCCACTACATAAAGGTGGTAGCTCCTCAGACATATCCAACTATAGACCCATTGCCATTCTTTCCTCACTAGCCAAAATAAGAGAAATGTGTACACAAACAACTAATGCAATACCTTACACACAATAACTTACTATCCAACTCCCAGCATGGTTTCAGGCCATACCACAGCACCACCTCAGCCCTCCTTTCCTTTACTACTGCCATAAACCAAAACAGGAATGACAATAGGCTAACCTCTGCCCTCTTTCTTGACCTATCAAAAGCTTATGACATGGTCAACTATGAACTTCTCATTCTTTCACTAAAATCTAGTCCCCTCAACAAGCCTGCTATACAGTGGTTCCAGTCCTACCTGGTTGGTAGCAGGCGGTACTGTGGCAGGGCAAACTCTCCAGCCAGCTACCTCTCACCACTTGGTGTCCTTCAAGGATCCATACTAGGTCCACTACTCTTCTCTATTTTTATCAACAACCTTCACACTGCTATCCCTAAAGCTACCTGCATTCAATATGCAGATGATTCCACTCTGATCTGCTCAGCCACCTCCCCATCCGAACTGCAAACCTTAACCCAAATTACATTTAACACTATCGAGAACTGGCTCACCAACCAACGCTGACTTCTGAATCCCAATAAAACTAAACTTCTACTCTTCTCCCCAACTAGATCTACCACACTTTCATTCTCTGTCACATCTAACAACGGTACCACTATTTCCCCAGGATCATCACACCAAACTGCTAGGGGTCATCACAGACTCTCTCAAATTTGACTTGCAGGTCAACAACACCATACAGACCATCAATAAGAAGCTTGGATCACTGTATAGAAACAAGACATTTTAACCCCACTGGTTAGGACTGCTATCACCCGATCACACCTACTCTCTACTTTTTTTTTTATATGCCTCGCCTGTACTCTCAACCCTCAACAAATCCGAACTAGGTAAGCTGTCCCCACAGCCACAAACATATTGCCAGATTCACCACTGGCTCCACCTATAGAACCCACCACTGCCAGAACCTTAAACTAGAGTGGCTAGAACTGCCCAGCTTAATTCAATTCAATCAACTCCTAATAGCGCACAAAATTTTGTACCATCCTGAGGATACCCTCGCCCTTAAAAATATTAAGCCATATAGCAACCTGAGATCCCTACAGTCAGTCGATAAACTACCAGTCTAAACCCACAAAGCTAATAACTCTGCTGGTGAATCCCTGTTTGCCAACTTAGTTGGCAAAACCTGGAATTTGTTGCCAAACTATATAACTCTACAATCCTCCAAAAGTCTCTTAAAAAAAAAATCTCAAAGTGAATTAGCTATGCCCATGTACCAATCCTGATTAAGTTATAAACTGAAAGCATATTCTGTAATTATCATAACTTGTAACTAAGTCACCAACTCTGCTTCTAATCTGATGTCTCTTACTTTCGTCTGTCTATGAGAATTGAGAGTCCATACTAGGGAACACTACTAAGCCATTGTATATAATCACTTTGCTTTTATAATTGTTTGTTAACTTCTGTGTAATCTATGTAAGTTTGTCTATGTGGAGCTTTTCTCCCTGGGCTTCCGCTGAAAATGGACATGTATCCAGTCAGACTATCCCAGTAAACAAATGTAAAATAAAAAAAAAAAAAGATGCTGATGTCCTATGGATGCAGACATGCTTATCCAAGAGAGGCAAATCTCTGAAAGCTGGGCCAGATGTCAGGCCTTATATGTAACAGAAGTCCCAGGGGTTGTTACAACTACAGTGATTGACATAACACTAAATGGGCCTTTTAGGCACCCATCCCAAGAAAGGTATGAATGCCAGTGGGGCTCTTGCCTTGACCAGTGAACAAACTGACATCTTCCCTACACAGAAGAATAAATATGCTGGCTGGGTGACCAGAGAGTCTGAAGTGAGGGTGGGAGGACATATCTAATGCTAATAAAGTGCTTCTTAGTCATGACAGGCAGTCTTTTTGAAGTGATGCTCTCGATATCTAGCCTAGTACAATTACAAGATCTTAAGGAAATAAAAAGGAAGGCATATTCTAGTTTAGGCATCCTAGTTTACTATTGGCATTAGACAGTTAATCAGTTAAACAAGTACAACGGCATAAAACAGAATACGGATCACTTTCCACTTTTTCTTGGAGCTCAGTAATGTGCACTGTGTTTTCTGGTTGTATTTTCACAAAATAATTTTGTGTGAAAATACATCTTTTAAGCATTGCTGCCACACTTGGCATTCACAACTTAATTGCTGTGCCATTATGATGGGCATGACATAGCATGTTTTCGTGGGTAGAAGACTTCCTGCATCAGCTTCCACTCTGTGACAATATATTACATTGTCAGTTTTTCATTTACATCTATCCTTCTCCAAGAACATTAATTGTACCTATGCCTCATTACAGTACTAAGGTAATGCTCTGGGGATGATTTTTTTTTTTTAACAGTTCATATCAGTTACAGTAACCCAGCCACAGCAAGTTGGGCAGTTTAAGCAGTCTCAGAACCATCTGCTAAATGTAATATGTAATTAATTATTCATTAAACATGGCAATTAGCAGACTACCCATTACTGTGACTTGGCTTTTTTTCCCTCACCACATTTATGCTCACTTACTTGGCATGTTTTCATGTCTAGCAACTTTCTACACCCAGAAGCAAGTTCTCACGCTGTTAGATGTCATGGTTATTACAGAAAGTCTAATCTGCACAATCAAAACAAGTATTTTAAACATTAAAACGTAAGCAGTTTGGATACATGGTACCAGATTCTCTGACACTCCCCCCAAGCACACACTATGTGGTCAGCTACTTCTCTTACACTTTCTGAAGGTATGAAAAACCTTTCATCATTAATCTTATCAGACTTCATTGTAACATGACCTCACATGTAAACAACTGGTCAAGCCAAATACCAAGGTAGCGATACTCAAAGGTTTGAAAAACAAGAAACGTTTAGAAGGTCAAACACTAGTACCTCTTGTCCATCCTTTATCTGGGGAGTTCATGTGATCTGGATTAGTAGTATTAGCTGTAATATTCAAGTTTAGAAAAGAAAAAAAAAAATCAGAAGTCTTCTTGTAATTTCCTGTATATGACATAGGCTCATGGGAGTTTTCTAGGCCAACAACAAGAGCCTTTTTAAGCCTAGCTATGCATCCCAAATATGACATGTTCTGATCGTAAACAGGGGTCTGGGAGATGAATTATTTACAGGCTGTGTCAATTAGATACATAGGTGCTAAACCAGGGATGACTTTCCTATTCCCCACCCAACTGTTTAAATTACACTTGATTTGGGTTAGGGAGGAATTCTGCTCAACAGGGATGGGGAACCTGTTCCAGAGAAGGGCCAGTCTCTGGGATACATACCCATCTCTCCCGCAGGTCCTGTTTATATCACAGACATGGTTTAAGTCTTTAGAATGGGTAATTATGGTGCTATTTTTTTTACGGATATGCAGGGGGTCCATCAGAGTGGGGTCTGAAAAAATTCCTTGTATGCCAGACATAGATCTCCCCTCAACAGCCTGTAGGAGACAATACAGGGATAGGGCCTTGAGGCAGTCTGTATAGGACATATTACTTATGCCCTGTATTCTTTTAGTGAAGATCCCCTGTAGGCTTTCCAATTGTTTGATATGCCTGGTTAAGTACATATCAAATGGAGCATTGTACACAATGACAAGACTGATGAATGTCAAACAGTGGAACAATGAGCTCCTTGGACCTAGATGCCATACCTTTGTTTATAAGTTGCAAAACACAAAATTATTTCACTACTGTAGACAGATGATGGTCAAAGGCTAGATTACTGTGTGTTCCCCCAAGTCCCTGACTACTAGCTCAACTCTTAGGTGTGTGTCGTCAATATGATAGAATCCTTCAGGAAGTTATCCACCCTTGGGAACTATGTACTTTTTTGGCATTTAGTTTTAGTCCATTGCTTTGGCATCAGTTGGTTGTGTCAACCCTACCTGAAGAACATGTGTCAGTGGGGGATTCAATTACAGGTCCTAATATGCAATCTGCAAATTTAGTCAGGCAGGGGCCATTGATATTAGAGAAATAAATGCTCAAAGGAGCAGTCCAAGGATCAAACCCTGACTAACACCTCTTGTGACTGGCCTCAGGGTAGAGGTGGACACCCCAATTCTGATATCCTGGATCCTGTCTATGAGACAGCTGGCTATCCACTAAATGACATAAGGGTTTGTACCAAACCTCTCGAGTTTGCCAACAATGCTCAAGTGGGATATTGTGTGAAATGCATTGGCTGAGTCAAGGTAGGCAGTGTGAAGCATTTTGCCCTCATCCAATGCTTTGGTGACCATCTCAAAGAATTTCATCAGGCTGAGTAGGCATGACCTCCCCTTGATGAAACCAGAGTTGGGGTCTGGTTTCTGCAGTCTTCCTATGTCATTATCAATCATTTCCATGATAATTCTTTCCATAGCTTTGCATATGACACTAGTGAGACTTATGGGTCTGTAGATGGCCCACCTTTGTGCAGAGACATGACTGTTGCTGTTCTCCATTCATCAGGCATGAAGCCTGTTTGGAGGATACAGTTAAACAGCAACTCCAGAGGGCCTTATAGGTCATGTTTCATGACATTTAGAAGGCATTCTGGGATATTGTCTGGGCCCACTGATGCAGTGTTCTTGGCCTTACAGAGACAGCGTTAAGGACCTGTTCCTTAGTGATAGCAAGGGGAGTTACATTTGTTGGTATTTTGAGGGAAGGCTGTTGCCACCTTTCCGTTGCTTTTCCAGACTGCCTGGAAATCAAACTGATTGAACAGCATTTTCCAGACTACCAGACAAACTATGGTATTCTGTTTCTAAAACAGAAAAAAAATACTTTTGCATAGCAACTCCGCAGAAAACAGGCATCACGAATGGAAAAAGAGGGTGTTGCCCCTCAGCTGACATGACATCACAAAATGTGTGGAAAGTGGGTGGCATTATGGGGTTTGGCCCAAATCTGGTTTTAGCCACAACCAAAGGTGGGAAGTACCAAAGAAAGGGGGTAAAGATTAAATTTGTTGGCCAGTAGGTTTACTGCATCTTCTGGCTCAGTATAGGTGGTTTCATTAAGGAGATCTGTACAGAATTGTGTATTGCCTTTGAGGTTGCAGACATAGTTAACAGAATGCCTAGTGGTTGTCCTATGCCTCTGAGGCCAAATTTATCTCAAAGTTGGCTTTGATAGAGGACGTCCTCTGAGTTGTTTTAGTTTGATGAGAGTGCTTAAACAAACAACTCAGAGGACAAATAAAGTTTGCATCTATAGAGCTCAGTTAGTAGCAGACTGTCTGCATACAGCCCTTACAGCTAATAAAGAGCCTCAATAAGCTACTCAAAGGAAGCAACCTAGTCCCAGAACTGACCCATGGGATACACAAAAACACACCACACAGGTTGTTACAGGAAAGCACTGGTTAAAATAATTCCAAATCTACTTGAGAAAGCTATCCTTTATGTTTTGTAGACTGAAATGCCCTTCTCAGGTCCACAAAAAGCACCACCAGCAGAACAACCTTTCTCAAATTAGAAATGATTCAGTAGCACTATGAACAGCTCAGTATACTAAAACCTTGCCTAGAACCATACTGCACTTGAGAAAGAAACCTATATTTAGCAGTCTATTGAATAATTCAATCATGCAGCAGTAGCGTTGTTGCCTCACAGCAAGAGGTTCTCCCGTTCGATTCTCAGCTGGAGTGCGGGGAGTGCCTTCTGTGTGGAGTCTGCATGTCCTCCCCGCAGTTGGGTGGGCCTTCGAAAGACATGCGTAAATGGACGTGCCTTCATTGAAGGTTGACTGTAGAGCTGGCACCTCGGCGTTCGTGAAAATCTACTGCCAATCATTAGTGGACCGGAGTTCCGCTGTGGCGACTCCTAACCGGGAAAAGCCAAAAGACAAACAACCATTTCAAGTAGCTTTGTTAAAGATCAAAGCTTGGGTTTGTCAAGTTCTGAAGTCTTTGGGAGCAGCTGCTAGTTACCTTTGGCAAGGGACTGCCAGCAACAAGTTTGCAATAGGTGTCAGTTTGAAAATGTGTGCCAACGGTTTTGCAATTATGGACCCTGCCATCTTAAGAAAGCAAGTTGAAGGTGTGTGAAAAACAAGTTATGTATTTACCATAAGGATGGGTCTGCTTTGAGAATTCTGTTAAACTTTGACATTTGGTATGCAACATATACTCAGCTGGCCAGATCAAAACATTTACACCTCCCCTTGCCATGACACCACACATCACACTCCTGCATTTTCCTGTTGCTAATGAAAACAATGTGAAAATAACAAACTCCCTCTACTCAAACAGGGGGATAGAGGTGGGAAGCTGACTAATGAATACTTAATTTAATATTATATATGCTTGGAAAATTAACTACATAATTTTTATATCTATGAGAAGAGTTCAGTCTTTGCTATCCCTTAGAACAAAGTGTCTAGGTAATCCTCTTGAACGGCAGGCCTAGAAAGTATATCCTTGGATCATTCTGGCCATGAAATGAAGACCTAAAGTTGGTGATAATGTCCAGTTTATAGTGTCTAGTGGAGGTATTCAGGTAGGCCAATTTGCAGCTGTGTAGATGCCATCCAAGAATGCTTTACAGAAAAGAGCCACTGAAGCAGACAGCCCTGGAACAAGTTTTAGATATCTCTTGCAATTCCTTCCAAAGGCAGATGAAAGAAAGAGAAGCTGACAATCAATGAGACTGACAGAATTTAATTATAATTTGCATTAGTTTCCAGGAGAAGATATATCCTTCCTTAAAACCTTAAGCCCTACCCAGACAGTATGCTGTTGCCTGTGGTGTTCACTCTGTGCAGCAGAAGTTACTAGCTAGTATAGCCCCCTGTGCAACACATTCAGCTCATCAGACTGAATTAAGGTTTGACTTGGTCATGGCCATGACCTTAGGAATAAATAGGTTGGTCCTCAAGAAAACCATATACCTAGGGAAAAACAGATACAGAGGTTGATAAAATGCTTGAAGTTCAGAAATCCGCTTAAAATCTAAAGCTACCACAGGATTTTCATGTCAAAAAACAATCTGTAGAGGATGTCAAGTTCAATGGAAGAAGGGTTAGGTTCTCCAGAATAAAATCAAGATCCCATAAGAAAGATGCTTCCAGACAGAAGGATGCACACTTCAAAAAGGCCTTGCAGACTAAGTCAAAGAAAGTCTGCCCAGTGCAAAGAATACTAGCCGGGTGTACCTTAACAGATGAACAGTTTAGACAAGTTACAGATTTCCAATAAATATTGAAACTACAAAACAGTGGCTAAGAAAGGATCAATATTTTGTGCAGAACCTCTTAAATTTATTCTTGTATATCTTCTGGGTGAAAGGCTTCTAAGAAGATAAACAAGGCCACCACACTGCAGAAAAACATCCCTGACTATTAGTAGAAATGAGCAACAAAACCATCAAGTTAAGAGCTTTAGGATTCTGGTGTGCCTTCCTGGAAGGGTAGATAGAAAAGTCTTCAGAGGCAGCCTGAGAAGAGATTTCACATGAAATATCCCCAAAATAGTGGGAATTGCACATGTCTGTGCCAATATGAGGCCTACTGAAATGATCCTGTTCTTATAATTATCTTCTGAATAAAGGTGGAAGAGCATAAAGACAACCACAAGAAAAATCTGGACCAACAGTTCCTTGCTCTGCTCTGAGGGAGGAATGAGAGAAAGAAATATACATCAGAAATGTAAATAGAATGCAGACAAAAAAATCCACACCCCACAAGCAAAATCCTAGCTATGTTCATGGTAGCCACTCATCAGGCATCAATATACAATGGTTGTCTCTCTTTAAAAGAGGGCTGCCTATCCTGGGAACATGTGCAGTAACAAAAACAGTGGGTTCAAATTGTCCACTCCCAACATCTCACTGCCTACCACAGTCGGTAGGATCTCATTCCACTCTGGTTTGTGGACATGCAGACTGCAGCAATACTGTATGAAATGGCTTGCCAGAACTACAGGTGAAAGAATGGAGTACCAGGAAGCTTAGCTAGATCATTCTCTTTCTTGGAATGCTGATGTGCAAGTTTGACAGACCATGTCAGTAGAACTGTCTACCCACTGTAATGCCACCCCAACACTAAGGCAGAAGCATCCACAATGACTGTGTCTGAAAGCACTGGGACAACCGAGGGGCTACCCTAAAAAAGACCAACTCCAGCCACTGAAGCAGACTGCTGCTACAAGCCATAGAAGTTACTTGCTCCTGTGAGTACCTATGCTCCATGGAGATGGGTGTTGCCCACATTAAGATCTTCAAGTGGAATGCGATATTGGGCAGTGCATATATTGTGGCTCCAAGTACCTTCAAAGCAAAGTACTGTTGGTACTTCACTTTTTGAGACTGGGGATAAATGTCAAATGTATGGGGAAGACAGTGATGCCCTGCAGGCAGAGACAAGTCACCACTGCTACCATGCATCCAGCATGCATCAAGGGGAATGAGGTGAGACTAAAGGGTAGGAAGTTAAACTGGTAGTAACTGGTCTGTATGCTGAAATAGAGGAACTTCCAAGACACTACCAATCTCTATGCAAACAAGCATCCCCAAGAAGTAAGAGTACATCCAGCCTTCTGATAATAGACATAAGAGGACTGACTGCAGAAAGACCATATGAAAGGGTTCGTAGAATGAAGGAGTTTATGCTGTAGTCCAAAACGGACTTCAGGCCCTATACCTTTCTGAACAACCAAAAGAACCTGAAATAATATACTTTGTCCTTGCTGACATGCTAAGATCTCTTGAATGGTTCTGTGAAGATCTTTTGTGCCCCCTTCCTCAACAGTACTTTCAGGTCACATGGTACATGTTGTGTAAGAGCAAAAAAATGGACATTTCAATCTGAAAATGAAAGGAACAAAGTACACATTTTTTCCTAATCCATCTTAACCACCTTTCCTTGGAAAAATGTGTGCCAATGGTAGAGATGTAGAGAGAACCTCTCCCCATCTTCAACAAAGGACAGCCTGCATGGGAGCTACGAATGGTGCAAACCTCTCTTAGGAGCGAATAACCTCTGAGATCAGTATACTACGTCAGTGTCAAAAGTATTCCTAGCACCACATTGACCAAAACTGACTAAATCCAGTTCACTGCCGCTACATACTCCATAGCTTGTGCTAAGCAAGTGGCTTTCTCTGGCTATTTTAGCCCTGGCAAAGAAATGTTGGGGGAAAATGAAATGCTGCGTCAATGGTCAAAACAGACAACCAAATTCTACTTCATGTCCTGGAGATGCTGGTTAACATCAGACCCCAAACCACAATGGCCTTTAAAAAACGCTGCTCTAGCATCCTCAGCATAGGTTCATAGGTTAGTACTAAGCTAACTGCCCTTTCGAGCCATTCTAAGCTTAGCCAATTATCCCTTGTGAGACTCAAACCCTGCACCTTGTGTTTGTAAGGCAAACACCTTAACCATTAGGCCACCCTCCCAACCCCCAAAAAGGGTAAGGTGCAGACAGGAGTACTAGCACAAGGGTAGCCTGGTTCCTGCTGTCCACACAACTGTTAAATGGGTTTACTATACCCTTTTAAGGTTAGTTTACTGTGCCTCTGTCTAGCAGTGATGCAGAAGTGATCCCTGGGGTAAACCTACGATCTCCCATCCACTCGTCAAGATTTCTCTTGAAGAGGAGCAGTGAGGGGCTCTGTCTGACATGGACTGGGATTCTATTCCAGGGTGATGGGAGCCTCTGGGTTATAAATCTGTCCTTCCAGCATGTTCTATTAGTTTCTGTGCTGAGGTTTAAGTCCCTCGAGCGCATAGCTCTAAGGGATTTGGATTTTCTGAGGTGGAGCATGTCCATTAAATCTGGGTTTGACATGGCTTTATACATCAGGCACAGGTTGCCTCCGAGTAGGCGGTATGCAACTGAGTATAGCTGGAGTTTCTTTAACCAGGCAGCATAGGTCATCTGTTTGAGTCCCTTGATCCTCTTGGTGAGGTACTTTTGGGGTCCTTCCTGTTGCTGCAGGTGTCAGGTAAGGTACATCCCAAATGGGGCATTGTATTCTATTATTGGCGTGATGAGTAGAGGAGCACAATGGCCTCTCTTGATCTAGATGTGAACCCTTTCGTGATAAGGTGGGCTATATAGAAGGTCTTTCTAACCACTTTGGCGATGTGATTGTCAAAGGAAAGATTGCTATCCACTTGGGTCCCCAAATCCCTAATTACTTATTCTGTGCTTTATGGATTACCACCTATGTGGTAATTTGTGGGCACTTTGTTTTTCCCAAAGGGGATGACTATGGCATTTAGCTTTAGGCCATGGTTCTGGCACCAGTTATCTGTCTGTGAGACCCTTTTGGAGGAAGTCTGTGTCAGTTCGTGAGTCGATTATGGCACCCGGTTTGCAGTCATCTGTGAACTTGGTCAGCCATAGTCCTCCCGTGTTGGCCTGTACCTCAGAGAAATATATACAGAACAAGAGAGGTCCCAGGACTGAGCATTGTGGGACGCCACTAGTAACTGGTTTAGAATCTGACATGGCTCCCGCAATTCTGACCATGTGGGTTCTATCCTTGAGCCAGTTTGCAACCCATCTTATGACATAGGGGTTGATATTTAAGCTGGAGAGCTTATTTATGATGCCCTAGTGGGGTATTGTGTCAAAGGCTTTTGCGAGGTCCAGGTAGGCTGTGTGGACTACCTTCCCTTCATCTATGGCCTTGGTGACTGTTTCAAAGAAGTCAACCAGGTTCAGGAGGCAGGATCTGCCCTTAAAGCCAAATTGGGTAGGATCCAGCATCTGCAGGTCCCCAATGTCTGTTTATGAGCTCCATGATGATCCGCTCCATAGCTTTGCAGACCAGGCTAGTCAAACTTATGGGGCGATAGTTTCCAGGGTCAGTTGAGGCATCGCCTTTATGGAGTGGGACCACTGTTGCTGTACGCCATTCCTTGGGTACATATCCTGTACTAAGGCTGAGGCTGAACAGTAACTTTATATGAGGTTTTAGCTCTTCTTGGAGCTTGTGTAGGACGCAGCCCGGGACACCGTCCGGTCCCCATTGATGCTGTGTTTTTTGCCTTGGAGAGGGCAGCTCTCACCTGAGCATCTGAGATGTCAGGGAGGCGACTCTCTGCTGGGATAGATATTTGCTCTTTTGGGGGGGGGAAGTTTGCACGGAACCTGCCAGGATGTTGGCTATGTCTGTGGGTTCAGTGTATTTTTTGTCATTTTGGATTAACTCTAAACATATCTGGGAGTTGCCACCCAGGTTTCTAACATAACTAAAGAAGGCCTTGTGATTATCTTTGGTGTCCTGTGCAATTTTTCTCTCGAAGCTGGCCTTGAATGATTTTATGAGGGACCATAGTTTTTTGCTAGTACTGATCAGAGATGCCTTCCCTTTTAGGGATTTACCTCTATCATGCAGTAGCTTCCTCCTTTTGTTGTAAAGCTTATTTATGGCTGGGGTCCACCAGATTGGACGCCTGCCTTTGGAGGATTGGGTCTTGGTTTTATTTGGGATTGCATGATCCATGCATTCCTGAAGGTGTCCATAGAATGCGTTTATAAAGGTTTCTGCAGTTTGGGCCGTAGTTTCCGCTGGCCCAGGGGCTTTGAAGGATGTCACCTCAGTTTTGAGAAATGTGAAGTTAGCTTTTGAGAAATTTTTCACTGTGGTTTTCTGGGATGGGTGTGGGATCGGGATGTGGATGTCCAGTGAGATTAATTTATGGTCCGATCTTACCAATGAGGGGTATAATTCTGGTGTGGAGCATAGAGTCCCCATGTTGGTGATGATCAGGTCCAGTATGTTTTCCCCTCTTGTGGGAGTGGTGACTAGTTGTTCCATAGCATTTGAGTTTATAAATTCAAGGAACCTTTGGGCTAGGGCATTGGGGCTTGAGTAATGCTCCCAGTCTATGTTTGGGTAGTTGAAATCACCCAGTATAATGGTGTTTGGAGAGACCTTCATATTCTCCAGTGTTTTCAGGAAGGCCGAGTGAGGTTCCTGAGTTTGGGAGGGTGGTCTGTAGCAGGCTATAAACTGAAAGGCAGTTTTGTCCACTGTTAGTTACACATGGATGGTCTCTGCTGCTTCATGCAGTGCCACTAACCTGGAGGTGTGAGTATCTTTGATGAATATGGATACTCCCCCCCCCTCCTTTTGTGCAGTAATATATGTAGCATGTACTATAAAAACTGCTGACAGTCCAAGATGTTGAAGCTTGTCCAAGCAGTGTTCTCACTTATAGGTCCATCACGAGGTGGCCCACAGTATGCAACATTTCATTAGAAACATCACTGTTAAAGTGGGAATCCGCACATGTTAATTCAGCATCCCGATACAAAAAAAGTGAGGATTCAAAGGTCCATTTCCCAACTTACTCAAAGCCCTTGATGCTCGTTATGGGCATGGCTAGAATGCAACTGAGGAACAATATTTCTCCTCAGGACAACTGAAGAAGCAGTCATAACAATCTTTGCCGTCTTCAAGATAGCTCAATCTTGTAGGAGTCTCAAAACTCTAGTCAACTTCCTTAGATGTGGAACCACAGTGTCTGGGTTGTCCCATGTCATTTCTACTGCATCTACAAGGCTACATATCTAGTCCTGCATGTGTTCCACAGTCGTTTGTCAAATGAAATCTTCCCAAGAGGACCAACTGCTTGAGTGCAGCTCAGAGAACATGATCTTTGGACTCAAATTTCTGAGACTTTTTGCTTCTCCTCAATTTCTCTCAGGAAACTTGAGTCCAAAGATAAGAACATTCTTCAACAAGCTCCATTCATGAAGCATGCAAGGAGGGAGTCCTTTGAGCATCCTGCATTGCAAGATGGTCTAGTGCTTGTAATGGGCCTACCAAGGTAGTTAATACTGGGACAGCCAACACCCTGGTCCTCTGAAATTCGTTTAGTGTGGATAGCATGCATTGGCAACTCCATTGCTGGCCTGTGCTACATGGCTATCAGGAGCCTGAAAGTGTGCCAGGATGCTGACAGGGCCTGATGCCAAAGCTGCAGTCCACAAGAGTCCCAGGCTAGGGCAGAAAGAAAGGCCTCCATAAGGTAGGCCCACCACTCTGGGCTACCTGGAGATATGGTATCATTAGCCAGAAAAAAAGGAACTCAATACCGGGAGCACTGGTGTTGGCCCATCCAGTGCCAGAGGTTACAGCATTAAGAATCTAGAATTCAAAGAGGTAAAAGATGAAGCACAGAAGCTCAATATTTTCTCAAAATGGATGCTCACTTCAGATGTCGCAAGTCTGGGAGACAGGAGGGACCAAAAGCAGTTTGCCTGCGCTGAAATTCCACAACAGCTCTTGACAGCTCAGAATAGCCATATGACCAGTATGCAAAACTGCATAACTAGGCGAGAATACAATATCCCTTTCAAGCCAAAGTGTGCACAGATCATGCTGGAGATGCTTGCCTTGACATAAGAGTTCACCACAGCAACAGATGTCATAGAAGTAGCAAGTACAGAATTCTCTATCTCAGCAGCTTGCAAACCACCTTGGTCCAAATGGTGAGAATCTGATATCTCAGCCCAAACCTAAAGAATAAGTCACCCTAGCAGAAATGGGTTTGCTGAGTCTGCGACACATTTCTCAACTTACAGGAAAAAATAAAGTGGCAAAAAAGGTGGACAATCTGTACAAACATTACCTGAAAATGGGGAGGGGGGGGGTACTGTAAACATTATCTAAAATACATGTACCATTAAAATTTAACTAGGGAGAGAAACCCAAGTTATCATAGGAAGTGGAGGTGAAAATGTAGACAGAAAATGTTACATCTAAAAAGTTCAGCAGGCATTACAGGCCAAATCCTAAAAGTTAACAAGAAATGAATTCTCCTTAGGCAGCATTCTGAATAGCCAGATGCAAGTAACTGCGTCAAAAGGATGGTGTGAGGAAGTGGAATTGGGGGGGGGGGGGGACAGACAACAAAAGAGTTCCATCCTTCCATTATCTACTGAAAGGAAGAATGGATGGGGTAAATCCATTCTGGTACTCCCAGAAGAAGATATGCCCATTATTCTTAAAGGAGTAGTCCAATGTCCTGGTGCAGCCATCATTTAGTATATACAATGTCATAACAGTAACTCTTTGATGGCTTACTACAGAGTCGAGTTTTAGATGGATATCCATCCGTCTAAACCGAAACATTTTGGCAGTGTTGATCATTATCATATACTCCCTTTTGAAGGTATAATATTTTGATGCAATATCCTGAGCTTGAACATTCTTCTAACATACCTATGCTAGGCACCTATCTCTGAAAAGTCTTAAGAGCAGACAGGTTTTCTCCAAGTTTGAAATGCCCCACATGATTGCTGGGCATATCACCTTTGAATATATCCTGGAGGAGTTAACTAAATTTCTCTCTATATTGCCCACCAGGTTAACTATTTAAGTTTGATGACCGGGGAAGTCCACTGGGCCATAAAAAGCCAGTTTTCAGTGGCGGCCTGGGAAGAAAAGCTCCTCACTCATTACTCATCCCTCATTAGACCCATTATAGAGTACAACGCTCCATTTGGTACATACCTCATAGGACATGTACAACAGCTGCAAAGGCCACAGAAATACCTCACTAAAAGAATCACAGGCCTAAAGCAGATGCCCAATGCTGACAGTCTAAAAAAAACTCCAGCTATACTCTGTGGCATATCGTCTACTCAGAGGCCATCTCTACTTAACATACAAGGCCATGTCAAACCTCGAGCTGCTGGACATGCTCCACTTAAAGAAATCCCAATCCCTCAGAGCCACATGCTCCAAAGATCTACACCTAGTCATCACAATGAACAAAACATGCTGGAGGGATAAGTTCCTGACCCAGAGACTCCCCATACTCTAGAACAGACTGCCCATACATGTCAAGCAGAACGCCTCCTTGGCTTTCTTCAAAAGGAACCTTGGCGATTGGATGAGAGATAGGAAATTCACCCCGGGGATCACGGTCAGTCACCCTGCTAGACAGGGGTCCAGGGAAGTAAATATTGTGGGAAGAAATATCCAAGGAATTGTTTGGCTAGGCTTGTATAGGCCCTAGGGCTGATAGCCTAGTACCAACCTATGAACCAAATTCTGCAAGTTACATATTACAGGTTACAAAAGAAAAAAAGATTTGTACAGAACAATTAAGACATTTACAGAAATATAACGTATTATGCAATAAGCTTTTAGTGAGTTAACATTTAAACAGAATGTTACTTTTGGAGGTTGGGTAAACTGAACATTTGCATAAAAAGACCTTTTTATCAAATAAGCTCTTTGTAAGTAAACAATAACATTATTGCTTTCCAGTCTCTTAATCTAATACACGAATAGGGAAAGTGGCTGGATTTGACAAGATTTTAATTTCATGTGTCAATGAAAACACTGTGCTTCACCAAGTCTTCCTTCTGGTTAGGAAACCAGTGACTTGGTGGTGGAACCAGTCTCTTGGACCACTTTATCATTTGATTCACTTCAGACAAGTCTTACTGCCAGACAATAAGGAGCCAGTCCAAGCAGAAACTAGTGAAATACCGTTGGTGGAACAATACCACCTGTTATGGACCAAATCTAAACCAGATTCACTACTCGACCTAGAACAGCTCTGTGGTGATTCTAAATATTTGTTGGTTTAGTTCATTTACATCTCTGATATATCTGCAGTGGGACAGTGTTAGATGCAAGAACTATGATTAGAGTTGGACTACAAATAGTGGAAGATGCATCTGCTCATTGGAATTTAGCATACCAAACAGAAATTTGATATGACTACTTTTTTCCAGTGAGTTTTCAACTGCATATAAGAATTAGGTAGCACTTCAGTAATGTGCTGGTTGCCTTAATATTCACCCTTTCTCCTCGCACTGAGGAGATACTGAACATCTTTTTGTAGATAAACTGCCACGATTAAAAATAGATGGTCTTAATCCCAGTGTGTATCCACACTACGTATTGCTATGTGGATATTGTGATTGCCCACACATCATCTGCGCTGGGTCTGGATATAGCCATTGCCAAGGTCTTGAATCAGGTTTCATCACTGTGCCTACTAATGTTGGCTGGATAAATCTCATTTCAATTAACTTAGGCAAGTGTCTGATCCTTATTGGGGGGGGGGGATTCTCCCACTACATTTAAGAGATTTTGATAGCCCCCCTTTCTCAAGTAGCCACCTCCAAATTCTGACAGAAAAGATTATAACCACATCTTTTATCTTCTGTACACGGGTAATATTCATGCAAAGGCAGCAGACAGAAAATATTTCTGTTTGACATTTCATGACCTCTGATCTAGGTCAATCTTGGTTTTGATCAAAGCAAATGTAACAAGGCAGTCCTTATTCAGGTCAAAGGATATCCAATATCCTTGTTCTCCGGCTCTCAGCAGCTGTTAACATGTGAAATCATAGTACCCTGACTGAGCACCTAAAAATCCCTGGTGCCCTTCTCAAATAGGTTTGCTTCTTACCTTTCAGGTCACACACCACACTGTGGAATGTAGAAGGCCACAAGTCTTAACCCAGGCACTCTTTATCCACAGTTTCACAATGCAGATGCTGCCACTTAGGAGAGGTCTTACAAAGGCAGAAGTAAAATTAGCCTCTTTCCTTCACTTAAGAATCTGTTCCAAAATGTACCACTTCTGAAGGCTGGCTAGACTCTATCCATTAACAGGTGGGGAAAAAAGAAAAGTAAATCCTAACCCAGCCATGGTTACACAAGATGAATAGATTAGAATTTGTATTGCAAATCTACAACGTGTGTGTGTGTATTCTGCAGATCAGACAAACTGGCTCCCATTCCTAAATTCATCTGCCACATTTGTTCCTCCGTAGGACAATAGCTCTCTAGCCCAATAAACATGCAAGTCAGGTGTTGGACTGTCTGCACATCCTGTGGATTGTCCTATCCCCACCCCCATGACAGCCTTGACAGCACCAATACTGCCAGTTTTGGAAGGTGCATATATACGTTTCCACTAATGCCAAACTTCCTGACCAAGCACCATGCTAGCACACTAGTCTTTCCATACTGCAGCTATGTATTCCTGTAGGTGTTGCATATGCAGTGAGGAAAGCTATACACCCCCCCAGGAGGGCAAGCCAGTAAGCAGTCCCCTCTAATTCTCACCTACCTTATCCTTCCAGCACCTGTGCTGCTGGTCTAACATGGGCTGTCTAGGATGCATGTAGGGCTTTATCAGTCTGCACCAATCTGGTGGGGGCTCTTGATAGGCTCATGTTTAAGGACCAGATGTTAGACTTGGAATGATTTGACATCGGTTATCGCAAAACTGTTGCCCTGACCCGGAACCTAATTTCACCTCCGGACTTAGCAACAATAATTCATGCATGGTATTCTCTCACTTAGATTACTGCAATGTGTTTAATTTAATGTGCTTTTACATCCCAACAGACTAGTGGTTGCAGTGTAAAACTTCACAGCAGTCTTCTGGCTGAAGAACTCCATCATGGTACATAATTGCCTGTACTATATGATATGCACTGTCTGCCAGGTCTGTTTTTGCTTCTTTACAGGGGGTGCTGGTACCATATACAGCTGTAAGGTCCCTTTTGTCATTAGGTGATGTGCTGCTAACTGTTCCAAGGTCCTAAAACATCTGTCAAGACTTTTAACGTTCAAGTTCTTTGGAATAATCTACCTTATTGTATGCTGTTCAGTTCTCCTTTATGAGATTCCTATAGTACCATCACCAACTCCTTAGGAAGTTTTTTTAATCCACACTTCTTTAACTACTGAATTATCTTTTTACTATATGGATGTTCTATTTTCATCATATTAATTTGTAACAATTTATAGGCATTAAAATACACTAACATAACTTGTGCAATAACTGTGGAAACTTAATTCTTTATATTACAGCAGCTCATTTCTCCTTTGGTTCCTTCTACAAATAAGTTTTGTTAGTAGTATCTTAACCCAGTTAATACAGTGAATGTACAAAAAAGTTACTGATGCCATAAGGTTTTAAAATAAAAGGTGTTCTACTGAACAAATTACTTATCCCTAGTATGTTCATCATCCTGCTACACCAAACTGGAGGATTCACAAAATCAAGTATTTCATACTATGTTTGCTTTCTCTTACATATATAGACACATTTAACCTGTATTCAGCTGCTAAGCAAGGGACTACTACGCATTCCAAGAGTATGTATAACCTTTGATTTCACTTATCAGTTTTATTTTTCACTGTGTTAATTCCATCCAGTCTTGTAACCCAACCTGAATTTACCAAAGAATGTTGCATCAAATGACTTATGGAGACAGACATAAGTAACGTTAAACAACACTAGCATAGAAACAGCGTGAATTCACAAAAAAAAAATGACTGCAAGTTCTGCCACTTGCACAACAGTGGCAATTCCCCATCTGTATTTACTCTTTGGAATCTTAAAACAGAATATTCTCTTTAGAAAAATATGTACATGACCAACATGGGACTGGCACCAGGCCTACGAGGGCTAAGCTAGTCCACAAAACATAAATGTATGTAGATTCAGAAAGATTTATGAATAACATTGTGTTATCCTACTTGTGGCAAGGTGTACAGGTTGTTTTGCATAGTTCACTATTTACTCTGACACTAACATGTTGCATTTACCAGTGTGAAGAAATCTGGTCCAAAAAATTTTACAGGAAAGACTGAAATGCTGTCTATGAAATCCCAACTAGCTTAAAAAAATGTCTGAAGAGTAAAAAGTGATTTTTCAAAGCAAGGATTAACACGATCCCGGAGTTGGTTAATTAATAACTATATAACGAGGAAATCAGACTTTTTAAAACAACTCTCTGCCAGAAAACTGGGATTCTGTGATATCTGCTTCATTACTTCATACCATAACCACTTTAACATATTGCAAATTATACAAGCATTTCTCACTCCCAAAAAATGTCAACGATCTGTCACTACTATGATGAGTCAGTTTTATTATAAAAAAGGACCGTTGAGAAATGGGAGTACATTCAATATAAAGCAAGAAATAAGATTAAATATTTATTTAAAATTCCATCACAATTGGTTCTTTCACAGTGCATCAGATCATAAAAGGCAGAACTACATTGTACATCAAGAAAAACGTACCTTCAGAAGTGGCAGTACACAGTTTTGAGTGTAATCAAAACTGACACTTGGTCATTAAATTAAGATGGTGCTTTTTGACCATCATCCATAAATATCATCATCTGTAACTACATTTGACAAACTGCAATCCTGGCACTAATTGCTGTGTAAGTGGGCTACTCACAGAATTCAAAGAAAGCTATTTAGAAGATTACAACACAACAAAAAGACTAGCTCGTTACCTGCATCATGATACAGAGGACAAATTCTCAGAGTTGAACTGAATTAATGAGGAAAGCCGGTATAAAGACTACACCAAAGCCACAAACGACCTTCACCAAATTACTAAGCATCTTCACCATTCAAGCAGAAACTCAGTAAAAAAACTTAAAACAGGTAAAAGTAAAATGGTCAAAATAATACCAGTCAGTCTCTCACCAGGTGCCCTGCAAAGTCAACTTCAAGGAAATACTTATTCAATTATACACTGGCCATGGTTCTAAAGCCACCCTCCACTGCTGTCAAACTGGTCTTACTTTTATGGGTAAAAAAAAAGTGTGAACTTCAATTTCCGGATTCCGCTTATCTCACCTAAAACAGCATAAGAAATGCCATTCAACTTTAGGAGCAGAGTTAGCATCCAAGTATATATAGGAATAAAAATAGCCGCTTCTTTCAGTGTAATTCTATAAAATTCGTTGAATGAATCCTCAATGATGAATGCTGTTCTATTGTACAGAATATCTTGATAAATACCGCACAAAAAAAATTTAAAACAAATCATGCCAGAAAAACAGACCTGGTAGGAAGGGGCATTCATGACTACTACACCATTAAAACACAAAAAAAAAGAACTGCTGCAAGACAAAGTTGTTTTTCTCGTGTATAATGGGCAGAAAGTGCAGTTGTGTACACTTACCATAAATGTAGATGTTCAAGTGTATTCACTGTTGCAGTCATCACTTTTGGGTTATCTGCTTGCAGGTAGCCCTCAGTCAGCCTGATTATCAAAGTCTTGGGTCCTGCGTCAGTTGCTGTCTCATCTTCCATGATATCAGGTAGTCAGGGGTATAAAGCATGCAGCCGATGCCATTACAACAGTTTTTCTTGCCCCAGATGTCAGGTGTCGCATAATGGGAAGCAATTATATACAAGGTTACACCTCCAACAAAAAACAAATACACCAGAAAGATTTAAGCATAGTAAACAAGAATAGAGGTATAAGTCAATAGAAGTCAGGGGGCTGGAGGGAGGGTAACCAGGACTGCAACAGTGAATATACTAACATCTACATTTATGCTAAGTGTACACAACTGTACTATGTTCGTGTTTCACTGTTGCAGTCATCACATTTGGGTAGATTCCCAAAGCTAAGGAAGGGAGGAGGCAATTACAATTAGGACCAGCTATAAGGCCCTGCAAGACTGCAGTGGCAAAGCCAGCTCTGGATTTAGAAAAAAATTGGCAAGTGGTAATGCTTGGTGAAGGTATGAATGGAGCTCCAGGTAGTAGCTTCCAGGATGTCCCTGGTAGGGACACCTCTGAGAAAGGCTGTAGAGGTAGATGCAGCCCTGGTGGAATGAGGTCTTATCCCCTGTGGGGTAGGTTTTCCATGGTGCTTATAGCAGAAATGAATGCAGTGGCCTATCCACTTAGAAATGGTTTGCTTTGAAATGGCATTCCCCTCTGCCCCTGCAGCAAATGCAACCAGCAGCTGTTTAGATTTTACTTGGACAGGACTAAACCTGTCAGGAAATCTGAGTTGTCTGTGCACGTCCAAGGAGTGCAGTATTAGTTCCCCTTTGTTCTGTGGATTAGAAAAGGTTGGCAAATGAATGGACTGCTTACGGGCCACACTGGATACCATCTTGGGCATGAAGGAAGGATTGGTCCCGAGGGAGACCCTGTCCGCATGAACGATGATGAAAGGCTCCACTGCCATGAGGGCCTGTAATTCGGACACCCTTCTTGCTGAAGTAATGGCTAGAAGGAAGACAGTTTTCCAAGAACGGAATTTCAACTCTGCATTTGCAGCTGGCTCAAAGGGAGGTAAAGTGAGCTTTTCCAATACAAAGTTAAGGTCCCAGGCTGGAGTAGGGGCTCTCCTGGGTGGTCTTAAGTTTTTGGATCCTCTGAGGAATTGCTTTAGCAGAGGATGAGAGAAGAGGAGTGGCTCTGTATTATAATGTGTTGAAATGACTGAGGCATGAATTTTGATGGAAGAAAAATAAAGGCCCTGGTGAAGCATCTCAGTTAAGTATTGAAGAATATGTGGTAAATTGAGCACCCTTGTGCTCATCCCCAGAGTTTGGCTCCAGGAACAGAATCTTTTCCATTTTTCAGCATAGGATTTTCTAGTACTTGGCCTCCTTGCCTCCAGAATGACATCCATCACTTGCTTACTGAAGGATGGTAATTGAGAGATCAGGTAATTAGCCAGGCTGCAAGGTTCAGGATTTAAAGCTGTGGGTGCAGAATCTAGCCCTCCTGCTGGGACAGCAGGGCAGGTGTCTGAGGCAGGTGCCATGGTTCCAGCAGTGACACACTGCACAAGATGGGGTACCAGTGCTGGCGTGGCCAGTCTGGTGCAATCAGTATTATCCTTGGCTTGTCCCGTTTGATCTTTAGCAGCACTATGGAGAGGAGAGGCGGGGGGGGGGGAGCATAAACTGATTGGATTCCCTGTCCTTCACCTGGAAAAACCTCTTTCCAAGTTTCTGGGGAGTCCTTGTGCAGAATTTGTCCAATTGGTAGTTTTGATGGGAGGCAAACAGGTCTCCCTGGGCTCCCCCATTTATTTCTCAACATGTCAAATATCTTTGGTTCCAGTTTCCACTCATGTGGGTCCATGAGATTTCTACTTAGGTCGTCTGCCAGTGTATTTAGCTTGACTGGCAGGAATTGAGCTTGTAGGTGCACTTAGTAGCTCAAGGCTGTGTTCCACAGAGCCATGGCTAGTCTGCAGACAGGGTATGAGTGGGTTCCCCCCTGCTTGTTTATGTACCACATAACAGCAATGTCTGTCTTTACCAATAACTGTCCTGGAAGAATGTGGTCCTTGAAGGCTGTCAGAGCATTCTGTAGAGCTAACATTTCTTTTTGATTGATATGCAGGTGCATTTGATTTGGGTTCCATTTGCCCTGAATGCACTGGCCTGCCAGTGAGCCCCCCATGCATAGTTAGGGTTTGGGCGGTAGTGGGTAGAGTGAATGGCAGACCCTTGTTTTGATGGCAGGCCTCTGCCCACCAAAGGAACTATCTTTAGACAAGGTATGATAGGAATTATTGATTCTAGCTCCTGAGAATGTTGACACCATAGGCTTTTTAGATACCATTGTAGTTTCCTCATATGCAGTCTTGCATATGGAATCAGTAGAATGCAAGAGGCCATGAACCCCACGGCTTGCAGTATTTTCCTTGCAGACAGCTGGGTCTTTGTAGCCAGTAGTTTGAAGTTGGCTGTCAAATGAACATGTTTCTCTGGCGTGAGGTAGGCCATCTGGGAAGGTATATTCAAGCTTGCTCCCAGGAATACAATTTTTTGACAGGGTACTAGATGTGACTTCTTTTCGTTTATGGTGTACCCCAGAGAAGTCAGTAATTTCTTTACAAATGCCAGATGAAGTAATAGTATGCCCTGGCTTTCTGCCTGAATTAGACAATCATCCAGGTATGGCTGTATTTGAATATTTCTTTGTCTGCAAAATGCAATGAATGGAGCTAGGCACTTTGTGAATACCCTGGGCACAGTAGATAAGCCAAAGGGCAGTGCAGAGAAAGTACAGTTGTGTACCTACCATAAATGTAGATGTTAGAGTGTATTCACTGTTGCAGTCATTACAATTGGGTTATCCTGCGGGCAGGCTACCCGCAGTCTGCCTGAATTCCAAAGTCCTGGTCCGGCGTCAGCTGCTGTCGCCTCCTCCCTGACGTCAGTGTGCCAGGGGTATAAAAGATGCAGCCAACACCATTTTCTTCAGTTTTTCTTGCCCCAGATGTCAGGTGCCCACTAAACGGTAGGCTAAATTATGCCAATAAACATGCATGCACTAAAGTAAACTTTTCCTTCATCTACAAGCAAATACACCACATAGGTTGTATAGAATAGAGAAGTACAGATAAGTCCCAGCAAAGGAAAGGGGGATGGTGGGTGGGTAACCTGGACTGCAACAGTGAATACTCTCGAACATCTACATTTATGGTAGGTACACAACTGTACTATGTTCATCGTGTTTCACTTTTGCAGTCATTACAATTGGGTTGAATCCCGAAGCTAAGGTTGGGAGGCTGGGGCTAAATAGGATTAGGAGAGGCTAGGAGGCCCTGCAGAACTGCAGTGGCAAAGCCTGCCCTGGATTTAAAGAGGTAAGTGATACTGCTTTGTAAAAGTGTGCACTGAATTCCAAGTTGCAGCCTCTAAGATGTCTTTGGTCAGTACTCCTCTGAGGAAGGCTGCTGAAGTGGCTGCTGCTCTGGTAGAATGTGACTTAATGCCCTTAGGCACTGATTTGCCATGCTGTGAATAGCAGAAATGAATGCAGTGGCCTATCCACTTAGAAATAGTCTGCTTTGAGATAGCCTTTCCTTGTGATCCTGCAGCATATGCCACTAGAAGTTGTGCAGTCTTTCTAAAATCTTTGGTTCTGTCCAAGTAGAAGCATAGCTGCCTGTGAATGTCCAAAGAATGCAGAAGTCTCACCCTTATTCTGTGGGTTTGGATAAAAGGTAGGCAAATTAATTGTTTGATTAAGGGCCACACTGGACACTACACCTTAGGCATAAATGTCAGGTTTGTCCTCAGAGAAACCCTGTCAGGATGGAAAATGATAAAAGGTTCCACAGCCATGAGTGCCTGTAACTCTGAGACTCGTCTTGCAGAGGTTATTGCTAGGAGCAGAGCTGTTTTCCAGGATAGGAATTTTATATCAGCTGTAGAGGCTGGCTCAAAAGGAGGCAGTGTGAGTTTTTCCAAGACATAATTGAGGTCCCATGTAGGTATTGGTGCTCTCCTTGGAGGTCTTATGTTTTTGGCCCCTCTGAGGTACTGCCTTAGTAATGGACGAGAAGAAATAGGTGGTTCTGTATTGTAATGAGCTGAAATGGCAGAGGCATGAATCTTAATTGATGAAAAGGACAGGCCTTTGTCCAGCATCTCAGTTAAGTATTGCAAAATCTGAGGAATATTTAGTACAATCGTGTCAATTCCTTGTGCCTGGTTCCAAGCACAGAATCTCTTCCATTTTTAAGATTTTCTGGTGGTAGGCCTCCTGGCTTCCAAAATAACATTCATCACTGCTTTAGAGAGAGGTGTGTTTTGAATGGCTACATTATCCGCCATGCTGCCAGATTTTAGGTCCTGAGTTGGCTGTGTAGGATCTGTTTTGTTGTGTCAATAAGTGAGGAATTTGAGGTAATGTCCAGGCTGGGCATTGAGACAAAGCTCTTTAGGATTGGGTATCAGTACTGGCGGGGCCAGTCTGGGGCAATAAGTATAATTTTTGGCTTCTCTTGTCTGACCTTTAGGAGTACCTTGGGGAGGAGAGGCACTGGAGGAAAGGCATATACTGTTAAGTTTTTCCAGCTGAAAGAGCATCCACTTTCCATGCTTGCTTGTGATAAGTCCTTGTGCAGAATCTCTGTAGTTGGCAGTTGTGAGGGGAGGCAAATAGGTCTATGTCCGGGCATCCCCAGTTCCTTATCATGTTGAAGACTTGTGGATCCAATTTCCACTCGTGGGGATCCATTAGGTTTCTGCTTAGATCATCTGCCACAGTATCTTTCCTGGCAGGAATTGTGCTTGCAGATGTACTTGGTAAGTCAATGCTGTGTCCCACAAAGTCATGGCTAGTCTGCAGAGGGGGTAGGAATGTGTGCCTCCCTGCTTGTTTATGTACAACATGACTGTAGTATTGTCCGTCTTTATCAATAGTTGTCCTGGATGAAGTAGATCCTTGAAGGCTGTCAGGGCATTCTGAACAGCTAGCATCTCTTTTTGATTGATATGTAGATGCATTTGGCTTGCGGACCATGTACCCTGAATACATCTTCCTGCCATACGGCCCCCCCAGGAATAATCTGATGCATCTGTTGTTAATGTCTGCCTGGCTGTGGGTAAAGTGAATGGCTGTCCCTTGTTGTGGTGACAGGCCTTTGCCCACCATTGAAACTCCTGTTGCAGGCAGGGAATGAGGGTAATTATTGTTTCCAGGCTGTGGCAATGTTGAGTCCAAACACTTTTTAGATACAATTTTAGTTTCCTCATATGCAGTTTTGCATATGGAATTAGAATGCAGGATGCCATGAAACCCAAAGCCTGCAGAATTTTTCTTGCAGATAACTGGGTCGTTGTTGCCAACATTTTGAAATAAGTAGTCAGTTGTCTTTGTCTGGCATGAGATAAGCCATCTGGGCAGCTGTATTTAAGCTTGCACCCAGGAATATTATCTCTTGAGAGGGTACTAGTTTTGATTTCTTTTCATTTACTGTGTACCCTAGGCATGTTAGCAATCTTTTTACAAACGCCAGATGCTGTTGTAGAATGTCCTTGTTCTCTGCTTGAATAAGGCAGTCATCCAAGTAAGGATAAATTTGTATTCCTCTGTCTGAAAAATGCAATTACTGGTGCCAGACATTTTGTGAAGACCCTGGGCACAGTAGATAAGCCAAAGGGCAGTTCAGAGAATTAGTAGTGCTTTGAGCCAGCTATAAATCTGAGGTATCTTCTGCATGATTGTCTGATTGGGACATGCAGGTATGCCTCTTTTAGGTCTAACGTCAAAGCCAAGCCTTCTTGCCCAGCATGGGCAGAAGCTGCTGCAGTCTCAACATTTTGAATTTTGGAATATCCAGAAATGTGTTTAGAATAGACAGGTCCAGTATTGGTCTCCAGGCTTTGTCCTTTCTGGGCACCAAGAACAGTCTCGAGTAAAATCCTAGTCCCTGCTCTTGTTGTGGTACTCGCTGAATGGCCCTCATGTCCATGAGGAATGAAACTTGTTTTTGTGCCTCTGCCCATTGGTTGTGTGGCAGGTCTGGCATACCGTTTGCCCTTGGCAGGGTGTGAAAAGTGGAACCTGTAGCCTTGTGACACTATATTCAAGACCCATTTGTCCTGGGTGATCATGTGCCAATTTTGTGAAAAAAGTGTTAGTTTTCCCCCTAAAGGAGTTGCCAGAAGATAAGTGCTTGGTGCTGGCAGGGGAAAATCACTGAGACTGTTTTCTGTATGGCTGTGATTTATCTTCTCCACTTTTGGAGGTAGAAGCATCCCATTGTTTAGACCTGTATGAGCCTTGGGGCTGGGATCTGCCTCTGGGGCGTCTGTATCTGCCTCTTTGTGGCCTGTCTGACACTGGAAAGGACCAATTCTTTGTAGGTCAGTTCCTGCTAAATCTGGGAGGCTGTACCTGTAAGAAATCCTTGACTGTTTGCATAGATTTAGCTTTGTCCTCCATTTTCTTCAACACCTCTTCTGCTTTAACACCAAACAAGGTATCATGCTGTAATGGAGCATCTAATAATTTTGCTTTAACATGATCAGGCAGATTCTGTTCCTTTAACCAAGCATGCCTCCTAATGACAGAACCCGTAACAGCGGCCCTGCAGGAGGCTTCCAGAGAATCAAAACCACATTGCAAAGTATGCTTTCCCACTTGTTCAGCTGCATGCAATAAATCCTGCATGTCTTTGTTTTCTGCACATTCAGAATTTGTCAACATTTTCTGTTTAAGCAGTGACATAAGGTATTGCTGATATTTAAGCATATGAAACTAACACTTTAAGGCCCTTACGGCCAAGGTAGCAGAAGTGTAAATCTTTCTCCCCCATCTGTCCAGGGCCCTTGAATCCCTATCAGAGGGGATAGGGTTGTTTTTGCAGTGGAAGCCTTGACCCCTTTGGGACCCTCAGAGATAGTTTCTGGGTCAGCAGCAGGGTTTTTATAAAGAAATTTATGTGAATCAGGAACCCTGTAGTATCTGTCTGGCTTAACAGGAGCTGGTGGTAGAGAGTCAGGAGTCAGGCCGGACTCTGAAAATACATCTACAATGTCTAAAACAGGAGGAATAGCAAAGGGGCCTGTGCTGAGGTAGTAAAAGGAAGTCTCTGAGCCTTTTCTTAGATTCTGAGTAATCTTGGCTCTCCCAGTGGAAGTGCTCCCTCATAGTATGCAGGGTTTCCCCAAAAGAATAATCCTCAGGAGGAGAGGCTGAAGGGATAGATTCTTCAGCATCAGAATCCTCATAGGGAGGATTATTATTTGTCTAACAGAAACCTGGTTAAAACCTTCAACAAAAGACACAGAAGTCATCCCTCCTGGCTATAAAATCTTGCGTCTTGACAGACTATCTAAAAAAGGTGGAATAGCTATCTTATATAAATCAAGCCTTGAAATAACCACATTCCACCAAAAACCTCCTCAGGACTCTAATGCTGAAATTCTTATTACCAAACTTAAACTAAGCTCAGTCAAATCTATCTTTATTATCTGCATCTATGTCCCCCCAGGGAATAATATTTCTACCATTGAAAACATCCTATGTTGGCTATCACTAAACTTACCCCAAGAAACAATAATCCTAGGCGACTTAAAACATTGATTGGCAATCTTGCAACAACAAGCACCCTACTAACCATATTAACCTTCACGGGTTCTCTCAAAATATCACCTGCCCCACTAGAATAAATAAAACTAACAAAAAAGAAAGTACCTTAGACTGGATACTCACCAACAGTCAACTCCATACTTATGAAACAGGAATCCTTCCTGATAGTATAAGTGATCACATATTAACTTACATAATCAGGCTCAAAACCAACCCCCCTACCCAAAACATAACTAGAACAATCAGAACCAAAAAAAAATTCAACCTTGAGCTATTTCAAGGAGAACTGAAAGCATGTAACTGGTCACCTTTAAAAGACCTTCCTCTTGATGAAGCTGTTGACTTCTTTAATGCTAAGTTTCTGGCCATACTCATGCCCCCCGCTCACTCTATTAGAATTAAAAGTAAATCTGCCCCCTGGCTCTCAACAGAAACTAAACAAAAAAATCAATCTGAGAAATAAAATCTGGAAAAAATCTCACTTAACTAAAAACACTACTAATTACCAACATTTCAAACAATTGAGAAATGAGGCCAAAAAAGCAATAATGACCGATAAAAAAAACTATTACCTGAAACCACAGCAATCTCGCCAAAATAACCCACAAAATTTCTGGGCAAACAAAGCAGTTACTACAGCCAAGTAAACCTGTCACACCCAACCTACAAGGCTCAGACATAAAGAATCCTAACCACATTGCTAATGACTTTAATTCCTTTTTCACCGAAACAATTCAAACTCTAGCCAGTCAACTCTCCAGCAAAAACACAAACATACCTAACAGCCACTTAAACCCACCTCCCCCATTTCTTTTCCAACCTGTTCCAACATCTTACATGCTTTCCCTTATCAAAAAACTTAAATCATGTACTCCCTCTGCTGACCTACTACCTCCAGAATACCTGCAATTAGCAGCCAAATCAATAGCCTACCCAGTCTCCATACTGATCAACAAAACCATCACAGAGGGATACATCCCTAAACTTTGGAAAATCTCCCACATTATTCCTCTTCATAAGGGTGGAAATTCAACTGATATTTCCAACTACTGCCCTATTGCTCTACTCTCTCCCTTATCTAAGATTATGGAAAGATGTATACACAAGCAACTGCTTGACCACCTTCTTCAAAATAACTTACTCTCTAATACCAAACACGGTTTTAGACCTTCCCATAGTACCACCATTGCCCTCCTCTCCAGACACTATCAACAAAAATCGTAACCAAAACACCCTTTCCACAGCACTTTTCTTAGACCTGTCCAAGGCTTTTGACATGGTCAACCACCAAATACTCATACACATTATGCAATCTTTATCACTTGAAATTCAACCTATTAACTGGTTTAAATCCTACTTAAATAGACATCAAGCAGTACTCTGGAACTCCACTCTATCTTCCCAGCTACCAGTTAACATTGGTGTCCCCCAAGGGTCCATTCTGGGCCCCCTTCTATTCTCTTTATTTATCAATAACCTCCAAGTAGTCCCTCAAGCTACATGCATACAATACGCAGATGATTCTACACTAATTTGCTCAGCAAAATCTGTCTCTGAACTTCACTCCCTTGCTCAACACATTTTTAATTCTGTAGAAGAATGGTTTTCTCAACGCTGTCTTCTACTAAACCCAAAAAAACCCAAACTCCTCCTCGTCACACCTTCCAGTAAATCTCCCCACATAGACTTTACAATAACATCTAAAAATGCCACACCTATATCACAAGATTATACTACAAAACTACTAGGCGTTACCATTGACAACAACCTTAATTTCAATACCCACATAAGCAACACTTTGAAAAATATTAATAAAAAAATAGGCTCTCTTTACAAAATCAAACCTTTCCTCACTCCAGAATCTAGAATAACTATTGCCCACTCACATCTCATCCCTTCTCTATGCCTCACCCACTTATACTAACTTATCAAAAAAGAATCTGTTGAAGCTAGAAAACTCCTACCACAGCATAGCCAGATTTGCTACAGGCAACCCTTTTAGAACCCACCACTGTACTAATCTAAAACAACTAGGTTGGCTAGAATTTCAGCAACTAAAAATTAATCAACTAGCCATAACCCATCAACTTCTATATCAACCTGACAAAACACCTATACTATCTACTCTTATTCACCCCTACCACAACCTAAACTCCCTAAGATCAGCACACAAACTTCTTATAAATATTGACAAAGCAAACAACAAAGCTGGAGACTCCCTCTTTTCTAACACTGTTGGAAAACACTGGAACCTCCTCCCCTGTGAACATTCTTGTATTCACTCAAAATCTCTATTTAAAAAGAAACTTAAACTCTACCTTAAATCACAATGGCTGTGCCCCTGTAGTAATCCTGACTAACTTTAGCCCCCGACACCTGACTACATTCTACATCTTTTTTACCACTGTATCTACCTCATATTTACATCCACTGATTCTATATCTCCTTCTCACTATCTACATACAGGTATTTATACACATATATATATATATATATATATATATATATACATACACACACACACACACACACACACATATATATAATTATTTCTATATATATGTATTCTTTCCACTTCTTATACCACATAGGTTCATAGGTTCATACTAGGCTATCTGCCCGAGGGCATTTACAAGCCTAGCCCATAGTTTTGTGACTTACGCCACCCCTTTAGTATGGGGAACTATACCCATTATTTTGCTGTGCCTCTGTTGAGCAGTGACACTGAGGTAATCCCTGGGGTATATCTGCGATCTCCCATCCATTGGTCAAGATTTCTCTTGAACAAGGCCAGCGAGGTGCTCTGCCTCACATATACCAGGATTTTATTCCACAGCATAGGGAGTCTTTGGGTGATGAATCTATCCCTCCAGCACGTCCTATTAATAGCCGTGACGAGGTTAAAGTCTCCCGCCCTTGTGGCTCTGACGGATCTAGATTTTTAGAGGTGAAGCATATTCATCAAATCTGGGTTTGACATGGCCTTGTATGTTAGGCAAAGGTCACCTCTGAGCAAGCGTGCGACTGAATAGAGCTGGAGTTCTTTCAGTCGGGCAGCATAGGACAGATGTTTGAGACCCTTTATCCTTTTGGTGAGGAACTTTTGTGGCCTCTCCAGCTGCTGCAAGTGTTGGGTCAGATACATTCCGAATGGGGCATTGTACTCAATCATTGGTCTGATGAGTGATGAGTATAGGAGACTATGACCTCCCTTGATCTAGATGAGAATCCTTCATGATAAGGTGGGCAATGTAGAAGGTCTTCCTAACTACTTTAGCTACATGGGTGTCGAATGACAGACTACTATCAACCTGGGTCCCCAGGTCCCTGATAACTTCTTCTGTACTCAGTGGATTGCCACCTATTTGGTAGCTAGGGGTAACCTTGTTTTCCCGAAGGGTATGACTATGCATTTTTGGCATTTAACTTTAGGCCATGGCTCTGGCACCAGTTATCCATTTCTGTGAGACCCTTCTGAAGGATATCTGTGTCAGATGTGTTTTCTACTATGGCTTCAGTTTGCAGTCATCTGCAAACTTTGTCAGCCATAACCCTCCTGTGTTTGCTTGTACTTGAAAAGTAGATGCCAAACAAGAGTGGGCCCAGGACTGAGCCCTGTGGTACACCACTTGTGACAGGCTTTGAGTCTGACATGGCGCCAGCAACTCTGACCCTGTGGGTTCTGTCACTCAGCCAGTTTGCAACCCATCTTGTGATGTATGGGTTAACATTTAAGCTGATGAGTTTTTCAATGATACCCGAGTGGGGTATTGTATCAAAGGCCTTCGCCAGATCGAGGTAGGCTGTATGGACTGCTTTCCCTCATCAATGGCTTTGGTGACTGTTTCGAAAAAGTCAACCAAGTTTAGAAGGCATGATCTGCCTTTGACAAAGCCAAACTGGGATGGATCCAAAGTCTGCAAATTCCCTATGTCTTTATTTATGAGGTCCATTATGATCCTCTCCATGGCTTTGCAGATAAGGCTTGTCAAGCTAATGGGCGGTAATTTCCAGGGTCGGTGGAGGCACCGCCTTTGTGAAGTGGGACCACAGTTGCAGTGCGCCACTCCTGGTGCGTATCCAGAGGTAAGACTATGATTAAACAGCTGTCCTAGCTGTGGGTTTAATTCCTCGTTGAGTTCGTGGAGCACACAGCCGGGGACACCATCAGGTCCCATGGATGCTGTGTTTTTTGCTTTGGAGAGAGCAGTTCTCACTTGGGCGTTGGAGATGTTTGGGGGGCTGCAATCGCTTGGTATAGATATCTCGCCTTTTTGGGGAGAAGTTTGCACTGAACCTGTCAGCCAGTATGTTGGCAATGTCTGTAGGATCAGTAATCTTCACATCATTTTGAACTAGTTCTGAGCATATCTGGGAGTTTCCTCCCAGGTTTCTAACATAGCTAAAGGCCTTATGATTGTCTTTTGAGTCTTTAGCTATTTTTCTCTCAAAATTTGCTTTGGATGATTTTATGAGAGCTCTTAGTTTTTTACTTATAGTGATCAAGGGTGTCTTACCTTTTAAGGATTTTGCTCTATCTTGTAGTAGCTTCCTCCTTTTGTTGTAGAGTTTGTTTATGGCTGGGGTCCACCAGAGTGGACGCTTGCCTTTGGTACAAAGAGTCTTTGTTTTGCTTGGGATTGCCTTATCCATGCAGTCCTGCAGGTGCTGGTAGAAGGCATTTGTAAGTGATTCAGCGGCTTGAGTACTGTTTTCCGTCAGCTCGGGGGCCTTAAAGGAGACCACACTAGTCTTTAGAAGTGTGAAGTCGGCTTCGAAGTTCTTTACTGTGGTCTTTTTAGTTCAGGTGGGGGTGGGATGAGGACCTCCAGCGAGATTAGTTTGTGATCTGATCTCACCAGTGAGGGGTATACTCGGTGTTGAACATTGTGCTCCCATGTTCGTGATGATGAGATCAAGTATGTTTTCTCCTCTTGTGGGGATGGTGACTAGTTGTTCCATGGCATTTGAGTTTATGAATTCCAGGAACTTTTGGGCTAGGGTGTTTGGGCTTGAGTAGTGTTCCCAGTCTATATTAGGGTAATTGAAGTCACCTAGTATGATGGTGTTTGGTGATACATTTATCCCTCTAGTGTTTTCAGGAAGGCCATGTGAGGTTCCTGAGTTTGTGAGGGTGGCCTGTAACATGCTACAATTTGCAGAGCAGTCTTGCCTATGGTTAATTGCACCTGGATGGTCTCCGATGCATCGTGCGTTGCCACCAGTCTTGAGGTGTGGGTGTCTTTGATGAATATGGATACCCTCCTTTCTTGGTATTGTCCGGATTTTGGGGCGGAACGCATGATAAGAGGTAATACCTGATAGTGCTGGGGTGCTCTCAGGAGCCTTGAACCAGGTTTCTGTCACTGCACAGACATCGATGTTCTCCATACTGAGAAGGGCCTCGAGTGCGTGCATTTTGAGATTTAGACTTCTGGCATTGAGCAGCATTACCCTTAGTTTTTCCTTTTTGTGTTCTAGGGTGGTAGGTTTAGAATTTGAGCCTTGCCTAAAAAAGGCACTATGGGGGTGGCAAGAGCCTTTGCCAATATCCGGAATCCCAGGGGTGACAGGTGCAAGTCGCCCCTTGCGAAGCAGCGTGGCTTGTCCAGCATGTCATCCCATGATATACTAACATATCTGCCAGGGTCTCCCATCCAAGGTAGAGACATCCGCAGGTTCCACAGTTGAAGAAGCATCTTGTGGCTCAGTAGAGGCCTGCAAATCTGAAGTAGCGGGTATCAGGGGCTGCGAAAGCACCTCACCGAGTACCAGCAAACTGACGAGTAGCTTAGAAGCGCCATCGGCAGCTTTGGTCCTATGTGGTCCGTCTCTGTTTTTCTTTGTTCAATTATCCAGAAATGGCTTTGGTAAGCCACCAGACTACAGACATTCCAAAAAAACTCAGAGTACCAAAATATTTAGATGTGAAAATGAACAGACAACAAATAGTACAAGGTTTGAATAAGGCACAAAACCAACAGCAATTTACTTCGTGGTCTGGGCCTAAGCAAGGAATGCAGTACGAATGAAAATCTTGAGGTATTTGCTTTCCACAAGAAATACAATTACCTTTTACTGACATCAGTTTAGAGCAAGAAAATGGATCCCCAATGGGGTACAAAGTATTTCAGGAGTCGACCGACAGGCACTTGTGAACTGTTTTGGGCACAGCACGGCAAGAAAGACTGGTGTAATGGTGTCAGCTGCATGTTTTATACCCCTGACTACCTGATGTCATGGAAGATGAGACAGCAACTCACACAGGACCCAAGACTTTGATAATCAGGCTGACTGAGGGCTACCTGCAAGCAGATAACCCAAATGTGATGACTGCAACAGTGAAACACGAAGAACATCACATATTTTTATGAAGAAATTCTTTAAAGGGTTCCACAAAAAACTGTACACAAGTACACAGCAGCAAAAAAATAAATAAATAAACAAAATAATGCAGTGGTTTGACAAAATAAAGTAAAGCTTAAAATGTCGGAGATCAGCAAAAGCAAATATTGGTAGGTTACAACTGCAGTTCTACCACTTGGAAAACATTAACAAGGCTTCAAAGTGAATGCCTTGAATCCATTTCTCAGACACATTAACTGCATATAACTGGCAACACAACAATTAATTATACACGACTTCTAAAACCAACCCTAAAAATGAGTCATTTGATTGGCAAACTACATTTTTAACGGTAGTAAACTGCGATTACAACTCATTTAGCCAAGAAAAACACATTTGAACTTGCAGTCACTGCAACAGAAGTGGCACGATCGCTGAAAAGGGGGAGGGGGTAATGTACTGCTGGAACAACTGCACTTCACTATTGCAGTGTGTTGTACAGACTCAAATTCAAAGCTACCTAATTTAAAATTTGCAACAGTCTTTTACATTGTCAACTCAGCAGCAAGTACATTTTATACAAGATGCATACAGTACACTGAAGATGTGCTTTCATTGCACATGAGCAGATACCACTTCCCTATTTAAGTGCACAAGAGACCACTGCACATTAGCACTTCTAAAACAGCAACATGTAATTTTAAAATAATTTTGATGCACGCTGCCAACTTTTTGCAAATCCTTCATCAGCCACAGCTGACAGATTAAAGTTGTATATGTATCCTAATAACAGGTATATAATCCAAGTCCATCCTCTTCAATACCTTTAGGACTTGGCTGAATTCTTAGGGCAGCTCAGCACAGTTTTCCCAGGCACTAGGTCCCTTCCCATAATGCACAATACTCTGCTTCCAGTCTGAGGCAATGTGCCACAAGGGCACTGTGGTATAATTTATGTACACACACCTCTACAGGCCTCATCTCAACAGGATGGAGGAAGAAAGGTATGTTGACATGAATGGCTGGACTTTTGATTATCTAGAGCTAAATAACTATTGTTTCTAGGATGATCCAGCCCCTCCCGTTTAATACCTCTTGACAGTTTCTCCTACTCATCCCAGTGTGGTCTCATGAAAATACTCCTCTCAAAAACAGCAGCTTCAACAAGGATCTAGATGACCTTCAGGATCACATCCAGCTTACAATATCTTGTGAATGTATGCACAGAAGCTTATAATGTACCAGCGCAAATTTCATCTTGGAATATATTTCTGAAATATACTCAAGATGTATCTACTGCGCTTACTGACTGTAGGAATACAGGTCAAACTTTGTTTTTCATGACAGAATTTAACATTCCAACATCATCAAGATGGACTTGAGACCCTGGAACCCAATACACTGGCAGCAGAGGACAAACTTCACCTTGCCAATAAAACACTCTTCTGTGGACAAAGTGTGATCCACTTCATATAAATAATTTGGAAAATTAATCCTGAGGCTACCTCAGTTGATTCATCTGAAAGACCAAACTGCTTTTGTGAAAGGAAGATGAAGTGAAACACAGGAGTTAAACTTCCATGATTAAGTTACACACATCAGAAAAATAGCATTCAAACGCAAGTATTTCAATTCTGCATTTCAGTAGGATTCAAAAAGAGGAATGATGCCAACTTCTCCAATAAACTTCAAATTAGATGGGATACCTAGCTCATAAAAGGGGTATAATGAGTAAAGTATCCTCATGGAAGTTTTATGCACATTAAAATAAGCAAATGGCATGCTGTAGAAGTTTGGTGAAAATTATACATAGCTGAATGATGGACTTGAGACAGATACCTAAAGCACATGTCAAACATTTATGAGAAAACAGTCTGAAACAGAAACTGTAAAAAGGTCCAGCCCTTTGAAAATAATCCAAGCCATAAAATGTGTCCACTTTTGGATGTTTTTCTAGCCTAGGTTGTTAAAGCTGAGAAGGTCTGGCTAACCCTAAGGATGTATTGCAGTATCCCTTGCCATTAATGGAAGTGATAAATTCAAGTGGTCAAGTCATAGGGAGTGAAGATCCAACTGAAGCTTACCAGACAGGTGAGTGATCATGCTTTTGAAGGACATCAAACAGAGGTTTTCCTAGCTGACTGGGCTACAATAGGGAGAACTGTGCTCCAAGGCCAGACAAGTACCAAGTGAACAACTATGGACTTGTGGATCCTCAATTGTCAATAATTGACAACAAGGAAAAAAACATGTTTGGGGTACTGCTTCTGGACTACAGTATCCACTGGCCACTGCCCTAGAGATAATTAAGGAGCAGATGCTGCTGCATCTGGCATTAGTAAGTGAAACAAAAGGTTACATCAAGACTTCCCCCAAGCAACATAAAATTTGCCATGCTGCTCAGAAGTTTCAGACCACTCATGCTGCAAACAGAGAAGCCTGTTTGCTTTTGAACTGGTTTCTCCAAGAATATGTTGGCCATCCTGAAGCAGTCTGTCACAACCTACTTATGGCATGTCAAACTGGGTAGGAATGAATACCACCTAGTTTACAGGGGAGTCTTGAAACTTCTGCAGGATAAGCAGAATCACTTAACATGCTGATGCATGAACTGACCTCCAACTGTAACAGGCAATTTGAACTGAGAATGCCCCCCACTCCAACCCAGGCAGGGGGAGTCATGGCAAATGTTGTGATGGGAGCTAGAGAGACTGTACTGAGAAAGGTTGGGCCTGTACAGCCACCAAGCAAGTTGAATTTCTGCAGGCTTTTGAAATCCTGATGTGGTGTGACAAACCTGGGTTCTAAGGATCCACTGCAGGATTCCCAAATGATATCTAGCATGAGATACTAAAAATATAGCTGTCATCAGATCTAGGGGTTTAAGGCAGGGGGTGGCAGGAACAGATGGTTTGTTGCAGAAGTTGTGAAAAGTACAATTGTGTACACTTACCATAAATGTAGATGTTTGAGTGTATTCAATGTTGCAGTCATTACATTTGGGTAATCTGCTTGCAGGTTGCCCTCAGTCGGCCTGATCAACAAATCTTGGGTCCTGCATCAGCTGCTGTCCCTTCTTCCATGAAGTCAGGGGTATAAAACATGCAGCCGACGCCATTACATCAGTTTTTCTTGCCCCCGATGTCAGGTGCCCCCCTAATGGGGAGCTATTAAACATAAAAACACAAAGGTATACCTCCAACAAAAAAGCAAATACACCAAAAAGGCCTTTAAGCATAGTAAAGGAAAGTAGAGGTATAGCCAAAAGAAGTTAGGGGGCAGGAGGGAGGGTAACCAGGACTGCAACAGTGAATACACTCAAACATCTACATTTATGGTAAGTGTACACTACTGTACTATGTTCTGTGTGTTTCACTGTTGCAGTCATTACATTTGGGTAGAATCCCAAAGCTATGGTTGGGAGGATGTAATTATACAGCATTAGGAGCAGCTATAAGGCTCTGCAGGACAGCAGTGGCAAAGCTTGCTCTGGATTTAGAGAAGAGAGGTAAATGGTAATGCTTTGTGAACATATGAATGGAGCTCCAGGTAGCAGCTTCTAGAATGTCTCTGATAGGAACCCCTCTGAGAAAGGCTGCAGAAGTAGATGCAAGCCCTGGTGGAATGGAATCTGATCCCTTTGAGGACAGGTTTACCATGATGCATGTAGCAGAAACGAATACAATGGCTTATCCATTTTGAAATAGTCTGCTTTGAAATAGCCTTTCGCTCTGCCCCTGCAGCAAATGCCACCAGTAGTTGCTCAGATTTTGTCCTGTTCAAACAGAATTTTAGTTGTCTGTGTACATCCAAAGAATGCAGAATCCGCTCCCTTTGTTCTGTGGCTATGGGGAAAAAGTTGGCAGAAGAATGGTCTGATTGAGAACCACACTAGATACCACTTTAGGCATAAAAGGATGGATTGGTCCTGAGCGCTGCCCTGTCCGGGTAGAAACTTATAAAAGGCTCCACTGCCATGAGAGCCTGTAGTTCTGAAATCCTTCTAGCTGAAGTGACTGCTAAAAGAAAAGCAGTCTTCCAAAAGAGAAACTATGTCCACAGTAGCAGATGGCTCAAAAGGAGTTAGGGTGAGCTTTTCAACACAAAATTGAGGTCCCATGCAGGAGTTGGTGCTCTCTTGGGAGGTCTTAAATTTTTGGCCCCTCTGAGATACTGCTTTAGCAGGGGATGAGAAAAGAGGGGAGGCTCTGTGTTGTAATGAGCTGAAATGGCAGAGGCATGGATTTTTATGGAAGAGAAAGATAGGCCCTTGTGAAGCATCTCCATTAAATATTGCAGAATGAGGAATATTGGGAATTCCTGTGCTTATTCCTTGTGCCCGATTCCAGGTACAGAATCTTTTCCATTTATCAGCATAAGATTTTCTAGTACTAGGCCTTCTAGCCTCCAAAATGACATTCATCACAGGTTTGCTGAGAGATGTAACTGGTGAAATTAGTTGATTAGCCATGCTGCTAAATTCAGAGTTTGGAGCAGAGTGTGCAGAATTTGAAAGTTCTGCTGAGACGGTAGATAAGGTGTCTGAAGCAGGTACCACGGATGAAGGTGCGACATATTGCGTAGGAGCAGGTACCAGTGTTGGCGGGGCCCAGTCTGGAGCAATCAGAATCATTTTTGGTTTTTCCTGTCTGACTTTTAGTAATGCCTTGGAGAGCAAACGCAGAGGGGGAAATGCATAGACTGATAGGTTTTTCCAGCTGAAGGATAGAGCATCCACTTTCCAAGTTTTTTGTGATGGATTCTTGTGCAGAATTTGTCCAACTGATAGTTTTGGGCAGAGGCAAAAAGAAGACCTATGTTTGGGCTCCCCCATTTGTGTGTCAACATGCTGAAGCTTTGCGGATCCAGTTTCCATCCGTGTGGGTCCATAAGATTTCTGCTTAGTTCTTCTGCCAGAGTATTTTGCTTTCTTGGCAGGAATTGAGCTTGTAGATTTATTTGGTAAGACAAGGCTGTGTTCCACAAAGCCATGGCTAGTCTGCAAAGGTGGTAGGAATGGGTACCCCCCTGTTTATGTACCACATGACTGTGGTGTTGTCAGTCTATCGGTAGTTGTCCTGAATGAAGAAAGTCCTTGAAAGCGGTCAGAGCATTCTGTACAGCTAGCATCTCTTTCTGGTTGATATGCAGGTGCATCTGATTTGGGCTCCATTCGCCCTGAATGCATCTCCCTGCCAGATGCGCCCCCCCCCAAGCATAGTCTGATGTGTCTGTAGTCAGGGTTTGGGTGTCAGGGGGTGGAATGAATGAAAGTCCCTTGTTTTGGTGACAGGCCTCTGCTCACCATAGGAACTCTTGCTGCAGGCAAGGAATGATAGGAATAATTGTTTCCAGGCTGTGACAATGTTGACTCCATAAGCTTTTTAGGTACCATTGAAGTTTCCTCATATGCAATCTTGCATATGGAATTAGAAAAATGCAAGAAACCATGAACCCCAAGGCCTGCAGAATTTGTCTTGCAGATAACTGAGTTTATGTGGCCACTTGTTTGAAGTAAGTCATCAATTGGCTTTGTTTTTCTGGCGTGAGGCAAGTCATCTGGGCAGTTGTATTCAAGCTTGCACCCAGGAATGTAATTTTTTGAGAGGGTACCAGTTGTGATTTCTTTTCGTTTATGGTGTACCCTAGGCAAGTTAAAAGCCTTTTTACAAACACCAGATGCTGTAGAAGAGTGTCCTTGTTTTCTGCATGAATTAGACAATCATCCAGATAAGGATAAATTTGAATGTTTCTTTGTCTGCAAAATGCAATTACTGGTGTCAGGCACTTTGTAAAGGGCAGTGCAGAGAACTGGTAATACAGATAGCCTGCTTTGAAGCAGAGGTATCTTCTTCAAGATTCCCTGATTGGGATATGCAGGCAAGCCTCTTAAGTCTAGAGTTACCAACCAGGCATCCTTGCCTAGCATAGGCAGTAACTGTTGTAGAGTCAGCATCTTGAATTTTGGAATGTCCAGGAAAGTATTTAGAATGGATAAGTCCAGAATTGGACGCCATGATTTGTCTTTTCTGGATACCAGGAAGAGTCTTTAATAAAAACCTTGTCACTTTTCCTTTGCTGGTACTGGTTGAATAGCCCCCATATTCATGAGGGACAGAACTTGTTTATGGGCCTCTTCCCACTGATTTGGAGGCAGATCTGGCCGTCCGTTTGGAATTGGCAATGTGTGGAAATGAAATCTGTATCCCTGGGATACTATATTTAAAACCCACTTGTCCTGGGTAATTAGATGCCAATTTTGTGCATGAAGTGCTAGTTTTCCCCCCAAAAGGGGCTGCCAACAGACAAGTACTTGGAAAGGGCAGAGGAAAGTCATTGAGACTGTTTACCATAGGGAGGTGCCTTGCTACTTCCAGATTAGGAGGTGGAGGCACGTCATTGTTTTGTTCTGTAAGTTCTTGTGACTGAAACCTGGAGCCTTTGGAGTGTCTGGGTTTGACCTGAGCGGCTCTGGTTGTTACTGGAAAGGACTAATTCTTAGTAGGTCAGTGCCTACTGAACCTGGGTGGCTGCACTTGGAGGAAATCTTTTACAGTTTGCATAGATTTAGCTTTGTCTTCCATCTTTTTCAAAACTTCTTCTGCCTTATTACCAAATAGTCTGTCCTGTTGTAAAGGAGCATCCAACAATTTTGCTTTAACATGATCAGGCAGATTTTGTTCCTTGAGCTAAGCATGCCTTATCACAGATCCAGTTATAGTGGCCCTGCGAGAGGCCTCCAAAGAATCAAAACCACATTGCAAAGTATGTTTTCCAACTTGTTTAGCTGAATGCAATAAATCCTGTACCTATTTTCCACACAGTCAGAAATAAACATCCTTTTCTGTTTAAGCCCATGACATGCTGCTGATATTTAAGCATATGAAATGGACAGTTTAAAGCCCAGATTGCCAGGGTTGCAGATGTGTAAACCTTCTTACCCCATCTATCCAGTGCCCTGGAGTCCCTATCAGAAGAGGTAGGATTTTTAGCAGTAGAAGCCTTAACACCCTTGGGACCCTGAGAAATTGTTTCAGGGTCAGCAGTAAGGTTTTTAAAAAGGAATTTGTGGGAGTCAGAAACCCTGTAATATCAGTCTGGCTTACTAGGAGGCGGAGGCAGGGAATCAGGAGCCATGCTAGATTCTGAGAAAACATCAATGATGTCTAGAACAGGAGGTATAGCCAAAGGCCTATGTTGAGGAAGAAGGAAATCCCTAAGCCTCTTTTTGGATTCTGAAAAATCCCTAAGCCTCTTTTTGGATTCTGAAAAATCCTGACTCCCACTGAAAATGTTCCCCTTAAGGTATGCAAAGTTTCTCCAAAAGAAAAATCCTCAGGAGGAGAAGCAGAAGGGATGGATTCTTCTGCATCAGAGTCCTCATAAGGTGGAAAAGATAATTCCTGATCAGAAGAGGAATCAGAAGAAATGGAAACCTGATCTGAAGATTCATAATTAGTGCCTTGCCTAGGCCTCTTAGCAGGAGGGGGGATGGGAACCCCTGATTAAGGTAATTAAATCCTCAGCCATTTTGATCATTTGTTCTTTAGGCATAGGAGCCTGTGCACGTGGCCCAAGCGTCGGTTTTTTAGACATACAAGTTGGCTTTGGCCTTGGTTTTGAAGATGGCGTCAGTTTAATATAGAAATCTTTAGGCCTGAAAACACCCGCAGAAGCCAGTGCCTACTCAGCTGCTCTGGACCCATGTAAGGTAGAGACATCCGTGGGATCAGTACTTCAAAGTATCTCGCGGCATACCAGACTCCGAATGGGTCTCAGTAGAGGCCTGCGAATCAAAAGTAGCAGGTATCAGGGGCTGCGAAAGCACCTTGAGTACCGGCGAACCAGCGACTGGCTTAGGAGAAGCTTTGTTGTCAGTTTTGGACCTTGACGGTCTCTCTCTTTCATTGCGCTTTTTGTGAATTCCGGTAGTCGGATTGCTAACCGACGATATTTCAGGATAGTTAAATCTCGAACCAAAATATTTAGATGCAAAAATATACAGACGCTTAATAGTGCATTGTTTTTTTAAATT